>NW_022900951.1:125764194-125802361 GCF_012274545.1 Fukomys damarensis | reverse complement strand
GAGAGAGAGAGAAGGAGGGGGGAGGGAGGAGGGAGAAGTGCTTACCCTTGAACACAAGGTGAGATTTGTCACTGGAGCTGCAGGTGAAGTGGTCAGAACAGAAGACATCTTAAATTGATAAGGAGGAACAGTCAGGAAGCTGAGAGATACAACTTCTTGTTTAAGTTTTCTTTTCTTTTCTTTTCTTTTTTTTGGTACTGGGGATTGAACCCAGGCCCTTGTGCTTGCAGGGCAAGTGGCAAAACCACTGAGCTAAATCCCCAGCCCTAAATTTTCTATTTTTAACTGTCACATAAACGCATACAAATTGCATGTGTGAATGGGGTGTCATGCAATGTCTCAATACATGCAAATACTGTATAATGTTTCAATTTCAATCAGGTTAACCATATCTTCCTGTACAAATATTTATTGTTTCTTTTTATGAGAACTGCACAGTCCCTGCCTCTAGCTTGTTGAAATGTACAGTTCATGACTGTGCTCGAGTTCCCCTATGGTGTGATGCATGTCCGAGGCTGCCTCCTAGCTCACCATAGCCCAAACTCCCGGTGGCAGATGCAAGTTCTAATGGCCTCGATTTTGCAGGGGAGTAAGTGTAAGCTGTTTCTTACTGATGATAGAGATGACAGTGGACAAGTGGCTCGAGGAAAGTGGAAAAGGTTGACAGTACAGACTGGAGTGTGTAAACATTCAAATGGTTTTGCTGTCCAGCTTCTTGGCAGTCACACAGGACCTCTCGAGCGTCTCACTCCAAGCCTAATGGCCCGGTTCTGAGCATTGGACAAATAGGGGGTCACTAGGGCCACAGAAAAGCAGAAAATGACGGCTCAGCTGACGGCAGACACTGATTTGGAGTGGGGCCAATCATGGTTGTTTGATTTTCCCCAAATAGGCTCAAGGATGAATCTAAAAGCCAAGAAATTCAATTGTGGATTATTAGTCTATCTAGGTTTGAGATTTTGCTGAGTGGGGACAGAGAGAAGGGACAAATGTGAAGGAAACTTGCATACCATGGACAGAGTTGATCCACTGTGTCCAACGAGACCCCAGCGACCCACCCCTTCTGAGGGCCTGGCCTGGGAGGAAAGGCTGGGAGGCTTTTTGGACTGAACTGAAAACCCCTGGGACTGGAGGCCCATCTGAGAGCAAGGGGAAGAGGAGAAGCAGAAGTGAGGCTGGGAGAAAGGTCAAAGGATCAGGGAGGGTCAGGAGGTGCCATCTGAGGTCTGCTGTGGCCATCGAAGCTTGTAGATGTCGCTCCACGTCTCTCTGCCCACTGGCACTAGCTCACAGCTCCCTAGAGCCCTGCCTCAGGTCAAATTCGGCAGCAGGGAAGCAGCGAGAGTGTGCCAGGACTTGGAAAGCTCCCACTCTTTTTGAGATGGCGAAGAAGTAAAAACAGCTTGAGAGCCAGCAGAAATAGATGGAAAAATGTAAAAAGCTTCACAAATGACTAATTAGGAAAAAGACATTTTTATCTCTTGGACCAAATGAGAGAGGTGTGTGTGCTTTGGAGCATGGTGATCTTTTCATATCCTTAGAAAGAGATGGGATCACTATGGCGTCTTTCATATGTGCAGGGGTATAATTGGAATAAAATCTGTTCCGTTTCTCTCTCCGTCCCTCTGGCTGGACCCTGGCTGTGGAACCTCATAGCCATGGCACCCCCTGCTTGATCTCGAGGGATCTGAGTGCCATAGGTGGCAGTCAGCCTGCTGCTTTCCTAGGCTACTCTGAACATTTCCAACATTGCATCTCTGAGCATTTGAACCTGTTACCACTTCTAGCTTATTCCTGTGGACAGACGAAACACCCCCAATGCACCATTTTCTTTAGATTTTTCATTCTGCTTCTATCAACTGTCTTGGGGCTTCTCAAGCTTTAGTCACTCACCATAAGAAGTACCTCAGGACCGTGTTCAATGCCAGTTCTGACACCATAAGTCTGGAGTGGGGTCTGAGATCCTCCAGATGTCCTCTTGCTACTGGTGTGGGAGCCACGCTTTGAGTGGCATGGTTCTCAACCAAGCCTTTCCCCAAAAGAGCAGTTCCTTCACTCACCACTGCCACCCTTGCCAGTGAGGATCTCACATGCACCAGTCACTATGCTAAAAGCTAACATGGGAGTGGGGGACAAGAAAAGACAGGAGATACACAAAGGATCAAGGTATGATTCCTACCCCCAAGAGACCAGGCAGTCCCACTATACCTGGGTATAATAGAGAGAGTGCCAGGGACTGAGGGAACACAGAAAAGTGATTAAATCTGCAAGGATTTCCCAGAAACACTTACAAAGGAGATAAAAGGGAGCTGCGCAGGAGGTGATGAGGTAAAGAGATGCAAAGATGGTCCTATCCAAGGAAAGCTTGTGCAAAAGCATGAGAATGTAGAGCATGTTTGGGCAATGGCGAGAAGTTTCAAGTAAACAGTAGTAAAGAGGAGCTAAGTTGTGAATGAAAGCCAAGGTCAAAAGGCCTTGTTTACCTTGCTTAGAAATTGATCAGTACATTTTTCTGAATGTTTAAACATACCAGCCAGACAAAAGGGCAGGCAGATAGATTGGGTGAACAGATATTTCAAATAACACTACTTTCCTCTTGATCGCAGCCTCCCTGAATGCTCATTCCCCAGGGACTGGGTCAAGGCTACCCTGGGAGAAAAGGGGACAGTAAACTGAGAGGAGGAGACTGCATGGGGCAAAGCATTTTGACAGCTATCTTCTACCAAGTTAATGTGCTCATTTCAAACGGGTCTTATTTGTATATCAAAGCCAGCACCAAGGCTCCAGGATATTACTTTGGGTCTAATTTAATGTGAAAAATCCATGTGCAATGCATAATGAAAATTAATTGGCTGCTTTTTATTAAAGACTCTGGGCCCCTAACCAATTTATGCAGCCACCGTTTCCACCATCACACCCCGTAGCACATCCAGGTTTCATTTGTACAGCTGCGAGGGTAGTCTAGTTGTCTCCTCCGGTTTAGCAGGGTAAAGACAGCAGTGAGGGAGGGGGAGCAGACACAGTCACAGAGCCAGGGAGCTGGAGAAGGAAGAAGAATGGGAGGAAAGAAGAAAGAAAGGAAATGAAAAACAGACATTAACATAAACATTTTTGAGGCATTTTTTAAAAGTGCACTGATAGCCATCCCTTTGAGCAAAACCCAAACTGAAGAGTAGTCTTACGCTCAATTTACAGTTTATACACTAGCCAAGCCATTATTTTTAATTGCATATGGGAGACATGGCATAATCTTTTCCTTACTGAAGGCTTTTAAGTGGATAATGAGCCTGGATCTGGTGAGCTCCACTACCTAGAGTGAGATGTGATTATGACAGCAAACGGGCCCCAAGCGGTCACATCCATCAGCTGAGTATTTCACCGTTGGCACTGAGCTGCGCCCCCACAAGAACAGCAGAGCCTGTCCTTGCTCACAAACGAATTTTATTGCGTTTAGTTGCATTTGGTCACACATCTTCTCTCCTCCAGCTGCATGGAGCCAGATAACTGATTTGATTAAATCTTCCCATTATCCACCAATTTATTGGGCATAATGAAGCCACCCGGCACGGACAGAAGTGAGCACGCATGTGACAAGTCGCTGCTTTCGATGTCCAACCCTAAGTGACTGTGGGCACACCGGGTAGAAACCTCAGACGCATTACTGGGTTTGGGTAATAATGTGTAGCAGCCTATGGAATTCGCCTATGAGCTCTTAGGCCTCTTGAGGTCTGGCAGAACTGGCAAGAGGAGGGAGAAAAGAAGGAGATTGGCAGACTCTGACCAAAAATTTTTAGTGTGGCCTTGAGGGGCCGGAGAAGCAGACCCTTTGTCTGTCGTGAGAATGGTGGAACAGTGCAGCCGTTTGATACCTGGCTTCCAACACTGGGCAAGTTGTTTCATTTTACAACCCTTATGGCCACAAAGTGGAGAGACTATCACTACCTCCAAGGGGGAAAATGAGGAGCCTCTCATTAAGTTTCCGATTTGTTTAACAAATATGTATACGGTGTGATCAAAACATACCGTGAATGCTTAATGTTAAAAATATTACAGTAAAAGACACACTACCATTAATCTCCTCAAAATATTCTTCCTCGCTTTGAACATGCTCATATCATCTTGCCACTTTCTGAAGCAGTTCTGGATGTTCTCTTCCATTAGCGTCTTCACAAAATGCGATACAAAATGCGGCGCATGCTGCTGTCATGTGCCAGCCAACGGAGGGACAGGCTTGTGAAAACACTGCAGTGTGTCCTCATCCACCCGATCCACTGGGTCTGGCGCTGTGTGACTTCTTTCTCTTTGTTAGAGTCAAAACATTCATGAAAGGTCAATATTCTGATTGATTCAGGACATCAAGACAGCCAGGACAGCACAACTAAAGACACTCATGAAACAGGGCTTTCAGAGCTGCTTCAGAAAGTGGCAAGATAAATGGAATTAGTGTATTTGAAGAAAAGGGAAGGATTTTTAGGAAGATAATGGCAATGTGTCTTTTACCTCAATAAATTGTTAAAATGTATATATTCGCTATAGTTTTCAGTCATACATTGTATTGGGTACTACTCAGGCCAGGTCCTGTTCAGGAACTTGGTATCCAACGTGATCATAGAAAACCTCCTCAGAGAGGTGGTATCTGAGTTGAGACCTAAAAGATGAGAAAGAGTCAACCCTACAAAGATCAAACGGGACAGATTAAAATTAGAAACAATAAAAAAGGAAAGACTGGAGAAAATCTTGGTTTCAAAGAAGAGTGGAAAGAAGGCTGAAGGCTTCGCCAGGGGGACCCAGGACATTCTTTTTTTTGGGGGGGGGTTTGAGACAGAGTCTCACTGTGTAGTTGAGACTGACCTGGAACTCACTATGTAGCCCAGGCTGGTCTCGAACTCACAGCGATCCTCCTGCCTCAGCCTCCCGAGTGCTGGGATTACAGCCGTGAGCCACCACACCCGGCCTAGGGAATTCTTGACAGTAGATGGGACTGACGAGGCTGGAAGGGTCTTGCAAAGCCACAGAAAGCCATGTGGATTTGGTTTAAAGTGTGATGGGAAACTGCTGGAAGAGCTCAGGCGTGGGGGAAATGAATTGGTTTATATACTTTAAAAGTCCCTCTGGTTGCTTTAGAAACAATGAATAGGAAGGGCCAGGAGTCAGTGTAGGATGACTGTCATAGTGGTCCAAATAAAAGATGTTATTAGCTCACCGCAATTCAATGAACCCCCGGGGCACAGCTCTTTATTAAACAGTTGCTCTTATTTAGCTTATTTTACATCTACCTTCCTCCCTACCCAGTTTTCCCTCACCCTGTTCATTACTCACTTCTTCCGCCTGAGCCAGAGTTTTTCTTCTGCAGTTCTGGGCATTAGGATTGGGATGAATGGAGGAATAGAGGGACTGAATAAAGTGGTGGATAGATGGGTGGATGGATGGTGATGATGGTCCATATTATCCTTGTACATCCCCACTGCCAAGTAGAGAGCCTGACACAGGTAGGTTCTTAAACATTGACAGGCTGAATGGAGGAATGCACTGATAAATGAAAGTCACTTTAGCCCTAGCATGAGCAACCTTGGACACTGCTGATTAATTAATGAAGGAGTTATAGGTTTCAAGTTGGAGACAATTACAGAACAAGGACTTGCAAACAATCTTTAGATGAAGTAGACCCCACTTGAAAAAGATCTATCTGCTGTTTGAACAGTAATAGACTCAGAGGAAATACTTTGAAATGATTTTAGAAAGTCATTTTCCATGGACACTGAACACACGTTTGCTTTTAATGATATAAGCATGAAGGAGTTGGATTAGCTGTAAATATACTCTCACTCTTTGTATACCAATTTCCTGGGTGTTTTTCATCTCCATATGCTTCCCCCAATCAGAAACATAGCAGTTATTCCAGACTTCTCTCTCTCCTTCACTTACTACATCTAATAAATCTCCAAGTCCCTTCAACTGACCTCTTAAACATTTCTTGGGTCCACTTCTCACTATGCAAACTAGTAGCACCTTTTCTAGGCCACTGTTTTCTCTTGCCTGAGCTTCTGTAAATGTCCTATAAGTGATCTTTCTGCTTCCACTCATGTCTCTACAGTCTATTATCTATCTGGCAGAGTGATCATTTAAAAAAAAACAAATTATTTCTTTTATCATAAGTACAACTTTCCAATGGCCATCTCTACCACTTTGTCTTGCACCTGTCTCTTTACCAGTACTCTATTCCTTCAGATGCATTTTCTGAATGTGGGGCTCCACATACTTAGTTCATTCTGTCTGAAGTCCTAAGGCCTCTTGTCACTTCCTCTATTGCTCAGAAGGTGATGTGAATTTGGAGAGAGAAACCAAAGGAGTGAGACAGGCAGAATCTCTTCATAGCCATGCTCCAACCATAATAATTCTTGACTTCCTGATCTGAAGTTGGGTGAAGAGAGGAGGGGAGGAAAGAGGTGGCCAGACAGTGAATGATGACCTTCTGGTTCATCTAGGATCACCTGGCATCTACTATCCTAATCGTTCTTTTCTTTTTCCAGCACCAGGGCTGGAGGTCAGCCTAATCCAAAGTAGTAACCTCTTGCATCTATGCAAGTTGTAGCAATATCTAAGGGGACAATATTACCCCAGCTGATTATTCCTGATTAGCCCTTTGAATCAGAGCAGTGGAGAACAAAGACACGAGATAGAGCCATTGGGAAAATACAAGCCCAATCCATATTATCTACAGTTCTGAAGGCCATGCTAGTGCAGGAGCCACTCCAGATGACACCATTTATGAGCAATACACAGTCCCCAAGTCTCTCTGGTAATCCAGTTGCCTTGGAAACACAATGATGCAGAGAATGACACATACAGCTAATGGTCGCTGCTTATCGCTATTAAATGAAAAGCTTCACTCATCAACGTTTTAAAAATTCAGGTCCCTTTTTATCTTGATCCTGTTGCCTGGAACAGTCTATTCTTACACCAAGAGCCAGCAGCAGCCCTGCGTCTTTCCCTAAATGACGCAAAGCCTTTTCCTGGTCTTGGATTTTGCTACTCTCTAATTGGCTATTAACTTTTGACCTCAGTCAACTCTGCAGAATGTCAGGAGACAAGCAAATTCAAGGTATAGTGTTTGAAAATTTCCTTGCTGGTTCTACCCAAAAGCAGACTGAGCTAAGAACTTGATCTGTCTTCAGAGAGTCCTTCCTTTCTTGCTCATGGACTCATAAACGTACCTAGGAATGGGTTAAAAGAGGAAGCTTCAACCTCCTTTATGTAGCTTCCACATGCCCTCTTCAATCCTATCCCAGAACCAAAAGGTGCAGCCCATGCCACTATTCCCTCCTAATCAAAATGCACCCCACATGCATTTTGTGTCTTCCTTTTGTGCCTCATCATTAATATCCTTTATCTGAGCAACTGCTCTTGACTGAAGTTTACCAGGGCTAGAACCACGGAAACCTGTGGGGGGACCAACGCCCAGATACAATGCTCTACAATCATGGGAAGAACATTCCAATACAAGAGTGGATAGAGCGGGTGGCTTGGGATAGGGACTGCACAAAGTAGTCTTATCTTTTGGCCCCTGATAGGCCTTCCCCACACTTTGCTGGCTTACTCTGCTTCTCTCATACCTTTACTCCATTGTCCTAAGCACAGCATAGGTGAGATACAGGCTCTGGAACAAGATCTCCAGGGGTCAACCTGCTAGCCTTCCTCTCTCTTAGTGGTGTGACTTTAGCAAGTTATCTAACCCTTCTGAACTTCGGTTTCCTCATCTACAGTGTGAGGGTCCTAACAGCACCCTTCCTCACCAGCTTGTGAAGGGATCCCTGAAAGCACTAAGAATGCAATGTGACTAGTGTACCAAAAACACCACCTGCTTTTGGGGCTTTTATTGTTATAACAGAGGTTGAAAAGAAAACTCTAACCTGACCTGAAACTACCTTTGCCCAAGAATACCCAAACATTTAGCCACTGCTTCTCCTCTTGTCTTGCCTTGAACTTTGCCGGATGTTATTGCCTGGGCTTGGACAAGAATTCTTAAATGGTGGGTGGTAGGAGTCAATGGGGCCACTTAGAAGCACATAAAGGAGTTGCTCCTCTCCTGCCTCTCCCCCAAGACTCCTCTCTAGCCAACACCCCCACGGGCTGGCCCTTAATCCCAACTAAATACTCAGGCTGCTCCTCACAATATTTTTTCTCTTATGCCTGGTAGGAAATAGGGAGCCACACATTAAAGAATTTCAAACATCAATCTTTGTCAGGAGAGAAAAAGAAGTTTCTACCAAAACTTCTCTATATACAGATATATATTATGCCGCACAGGTTATAAAATACCTTCCTGGGTCCTCGCCCTTGCTACCAGCATTATTTCTTTCATTCTTATTGTTCTTCTCACTTTGCTCTTTTCTTTCCAGTAGCCCTTCAGCTAGGGCATGCCCATGAAGGAAGCTTTCTGGATCGTTATCCAGTTGTTTATTGTTTGTTTATGTATTATAGTGCTGGGGATCCAACCTAGGGCCTTATGCACTGAGCTGCAAGCAGCAGCCCCATTCTCCATTTCTGTGAATCATTGAATTGAGGCTGGAAGCGCTTGATATTAGCAATCATCATTTACATTTTCTTTTAAAAAATAGTCTATATCCTTTCATGTGTAATTTTCAATGTTACTTACACTCTGTTTTTTTATATAAGGTTATCTCTACCTTTTATTGTTTATAGATACTCTGTATCCTGAGTGGACTGACCCTCTTTCAGTGCAGTTCTGAGTACTGTATCAGTCAGGACATTCCTCCGTTGGCTCCCACCTCTTAATATTGCTGCACTGGGCATTTCAACACGAATTTTGGGAGTAAAGCAAACATTGAAACCCAGCTACACATATGCAAGATTATTTGATATTTGGCTTTCTATGTCTGGCTTATTGTTCTTAGCATATTTTCAAGTTTCATCCATGTTGTCACGAATGGCAGGGTCTCATTGTTTTAATGTCTGAGTACTATTCCATTGAACGTATGAACCACATTTTCTTATCCATTCTCAGTTGATGGACACTTAGATTATTTCTATTCCTTGACTATTGTGAATAGTGCTGCAATAAACCTGGGTGTGCAGACGCTTCTTCGACATACTCATTTTATTTCCTATGGATATACTCAGGAGTGGAATTTCTGGATCATACGGCAATTCTACTTTAATTTTTTGAGAAACCTCCATATTATTTGCCATAATAGATTTACACTCCCAGTTGCAGTGTGCAAGAGTTCCCTTTTCTCCACATCTCAAGGCAGCTACTTTAAATGTAGCCTGAAAGAGAGAAAGCACAGGACCGGGGATGTAGCTCAATGGCTCCACCGCCTGCCTAGCAAGTACAAGGTCCTGAGTTCGGTCCCCCAAAACAAAAAACCAACCAAACAAACAAAAAACAGAGAGAGAGAGAGAGAGAGAGAATACACAAAGGCCTTGCACTTGCCATCCACTCTGTCCAGGACATTCCATCTGCAGAAGTTGGCATGGTTTACTCCCTTGATTTCCTTGGCATTCTGAAGAGACAGCCTCCTTGGGGCCATGGGACTGCAGTGTGCCAGGAGGGAAGGGAGATGAGTAAAGGCCTGTAGAAAAAAGTCTTTGGAGCCACGGTAAGGATTTAGGACCTTCCTTTGAATGAGACGGAGGCCACTGTGAGGCTGTAAATAGAGAACAGATGTGATCCGGCTTGTGCCTTTAAAAAAAATCACTTGAGCTGCCGTGTGTGTCCAGACTCCGTGGTAGGGTACAGCAGTGGACGCAGGTGGCCTGGGTGAGAAGCTGTGGTCTTTGTCCGGGAGAAAGCCCATTCTGCCCTGTGCTAACCAATGAGGAGGCAGCAAGTGGTCCAGGCTTCAGAGCGGAAGTGGCTGGGCAGGCTGGAGAAGGCACTGTCAGTAGCAAGACACACTTTGGCTTTTACAGTCTTAAGATATTCCCTTTCTCTGGGTTCTACCATTTGCCCAGGCATGGAAGAAGACAGACGTGGATGCTAAGCAGCAGATAGACTCCTGGATTTGGTGGAGGCTACAGCCCTTCCAGCCAACCCTCCTTTCTTCCTATGGGGCCCCAGACGAGTTCTCGATCCTCTGAAGACATGGCTGTGGGGATGGATGCCAGAGAGTGTGCCTGTGACGAGGATGGGCTTTGCACTTGGCAGAACAGTGCCCCTGTACCATGTGTCTAATATCACTGGGTGTTGGGTTCCCTGCTTCTTCTATCCCTGCCTCTGTGCACATGCCTGGGTTGGACAACTGCAAGCGGGGCAAGCGAGGTGCTCCGAGGAGCTGGGCAGAGATGGGCCTGAGGTCACCCTAGACACAAGCAGCCTGGAGCAGCAGGGCTTCTGGGATCTCCTCACCCTAAAGAGAAGACCTGGCCAGAGACTAAATATACTTGCAGACCACAAGACTAAAAGTACTGATTCATCTAACAGCAGCTAATATTTATTGACTGCTTACTATGTCCCAGACACTGTATTAAATGCTCATAAGACAGAGCTCCCTGGCAAAATGAATGTGTAAGACAAGATGAAATGAAATGCAGTGGAAATACCTAGAAGAGCAAATGAGAGAAAATCAAAGGAAACAGCAGTCTACAAACCATGCTGTGTCCATCTGGAATCATTAGTTCTATGATCATTTCCATGATGCCTACTCCTGCCAGGCATCTTGGATGCCATCCTTGTGTTCTGGGCTTCGGTGCAGGCATGTTGGAGCCGCCAGGTAACTTGGGTTGTCCTTTTGACAGTACTTGCTTTCAGTTACTGCCCACCTGGGCCTGCATCGTGGCAGCCACATCCTCTCACAAAGATCTTTGTCCACTGGCTACTTCCCCAAATGCCACTGCTCCACAAAAGTGAATGAGAGCTACTTACTAAAAGTACCCAGCAATGCAATGCCAAAGTTAGAGATATCCTGCTCTAGCCATGGGTATATTCCAGTTCTCCATTTTTCTTTATGGGCCGGTTGTGATCCTTGAGCCCCAGGTGAGTGCTTGGAGGAACATTCCTAAGAACTGGCACAAACCAAAAGGTTTGAATTGACTGGAGGAGCCCAAGAGGAAGGGGGTGAGGCAGCACCCATAGTTGGGGGGGCAGTCGAAAAGCAGCCTGGCCTCCGTGCAGACGAAAGCCAGGACAACCCATGGCCCTGTACTGAATGCAACCGTCCTTCAGGGCTCCCCACCTGGGAAAAGAGCAGCTGACAGTGAAGTTTTCCACTGGGAGAAGGAACTTGAATAAAAAAATTCAGTACGTGGTGATTTCAGAAAACTGGCTTGAAATAGGTGGTTAAGGAACTAGAACCGCAGCCCACATGCAAGACATAAATGCTCAAAGCGAGCCCCTGCGAAGCTTCCCACTAAGAAAGGGAGACTTAGAGCTGCCTCCCGGGCCATGAGATCTAATCTGCTGAGGCCCAGGGGCTTAATACTCTTCAGAATCATTCTCCAAAGAGTACTGTGCATGCTTTCTCCTCTACAGCCACTCCCCCACAAACCCAGGGCCAATTAGGAGAAAGACCTAGCATCTTAAATTTGTGTTCATGAGCCTGTGGTTGCTGATTATGAACCAGCCCCAGCAGGATGGGTGTAGCGAATGACTCAAACCAGGTGAATACATACATGATATGATAGATAGATAGACTTATTGCAAGTAGTAGTTGACTCCATTACAGAGTCTGAGAAACCCCATAGTCTGCTTCACGAGATCAGAACCAGAAGCTGGTGGTGCTGCTTGAAGGCCTGAGAGTTGGAGAGTTGATGTGGATTCTGGTCCGGATCTCACAGGAGAGACTCAAGAGCACTGAGGGCAAGAGAAGACTGATGTCTCACCTCTAGCAGGCAGGGAGAGAGATAATTTAACTTTCCTCCACCTCTCTGTTCTGTTCAGGTCCTATACCCATTAGATGATGCCAGTGCATATCGAGGAGGTCCGTGTGCTTTATTCCATCCTGCAGTGCAGATGATAATCTCTTCTAGAAATACCCACACAGACACACTGCAGAAGAATTTCAGCCAGATATCTGTGGCTCAGTAGAACTGACACATAAGATGAAGCACAACAAATACTAAACCGGATACCTGGAGCCAGATATGACTTACCCAAGTCCTGGAAGTCTTATTGGTGCACTAAAGAAGTCAAAGAGATGGAATCTGCAGGTCTTCACATTCTGTGCTTGAGATGTCAGCAGTGAGGACTTCCTTATCCTCTTTGCCACACCTGCAAGCCCCCTCTCCTAATCCAAGAAGGCTCCATGTACCGGCATCCAGCTTTATGCAGAGAGGCTCCCCTGGCTATGTCCTCATCAACTCATCATCACCAGCTTCCAGCTTTGCAAATGCATATGGTAAAGCATTTAATCCCAGCAAGAGGTGTTTGATCTTTCCATTAGTGAATCCTAGTAATTGCCCCCCAAAGCCTCTAAAAGCTGCTAAAATCATCCTATTACTTTAGCGTGTTTCACCAACAAGAAAATGAAAAAAATGTCTGCTCTCTATCTTACAGGCGATTTCACTGAAGTTACTACTTAGCAGAGCGAAGAGCAGGACTGTGAGGCCAAGCCGAAGTCCACATAGAGTTTGATGACTGGCTGTGCATTTGGAATCAGCTGTGGTCATCTTTTTGTTCCAGTGGGTAAAAAGAAGCCAAGTCCCTACCTGAGCTTTGCACTCGAAATATAGCACTGCAGACCATACTGGAAAGAACCTGAAGATTTCATGGCAGGGTTTCTGTCTTGCAAAGAACTAGGCCGGACCTGTACCTGGCTGCCCCATAAACACTCCCAGGGCTCCCCATTCCAACAGCTGTGTCCTCTTCCTTCTAGGAGACTCCTTGGAAGCACCTTGGGAACTGCCTTCCTCTTTGCCCTTGTCTTTAGCAATAGGAGGACAAATCCTGTCCATTCCATCTCCTTAATATATCTTGAATCTTTCTGCTCTTCTCCAATCTCTCTTCTATTACCCTAGACTCTCCTCTCTTCTTGCTGAAACACTGTCATCTTCAAATAGCTCTCACTATTTTCACTTCTCATGATCTGTTCTCTAAACTGAATTCCCAGGACTGAAAGCTGAGCCACTGTCCTGTCTCTGCCCACCCACACAGCGTTCAAACAGTCCCCTGGCTCTGGGTCACATACTGAATGACATACTGGCTATTGCGTTTCCACCTCTGCCACCTCTGGACCCTCAGACACTTCAGAATCCTTCCTTTCCCCAGAGCAGGGTTTAATCTTTTTTGGTTCTTTGGCTTGCTCTCCCAATCCTTTCTGCCTGGAAGGCCTCGAATGTAGTCTCCTCCTCTCTAGAGAACTGTTCCTCAAAATATTCAGTTCAATTCTACCTCCTCCAGGAGACCTTGTTCGATTGCAGTTCCTTGATTATTTGGCTGACCCTTTAGTAACTTGTAGCTCAGAGAATGTACTACTAATTTCTGTATAGAATAATTAGCCAGCCACAGATCTATGTGTGTCTCCAAACTGAAATCAGAAGTGTAAGGACCAGGATCCATGGCAATGTGCCCGGTGAAGCAATGAATAAGGAGCCAGCACACATCGGTGGTTTCGCTAAAGCTTGTTGAAATCCTCCAGATAACTGAGCCCATGTCCTTTTGTTCTAGATTGGCTCCATTTGGGATCAGCTCCCGGGATATGAGGCTAACATGTAGGCAACCTGCCCCTCTCTGCCCCATCCGCCTGCTCATACAGGTAGTTAGTTGGACCTCACGTACAGATGAAGCTGCAGCGGAGGCAGAGAATTAGTCATCTGTACAAGACACAGCTGGGATTCTTCCAGACCTGAGAGCTATGCTCAGCAGGGGTATAAATAGCTTCAATTTCTGGATCTTTAATGACTAGCTCTGCGTAATAACTTAGACCTGCCTCATATATGCCTGCAGTGAGGCCCCCAAATCCTTAAGTTTTGTATCCTGGATAAGACTTGTCCCTAGCATTGAACAAGACTTGTCCCTAGCATTGAATTTAAATCCTTGAAGCTCCAGGCAGAGGCCTGATGAATAGGCTGATCCATGGGACGCCTTGGGAAGGAGAAAACATTGCTGAGTTGAAGACCCAACTAAATGAGGCGGTGAAGCCCCAGGTGGGCTTTTGTGCAAATTGTTGCCTCTCCCTCTCTTATACCTGTGGTGACATCAGAAGGGTGGCACAGCTCACACTGCTGCCTGAAGGAGAGTCAAAGCCATGACAGCTAGGTCTCAACTTCCTGCTGTGACTTTCAGAGTTCTCTACAGTGTCACAGTATCTGCCACTGACTACAGCTGTCTAGGTGAATTAAGGGACAGAAAGCAAAGAAAACAACAACAACAAAACACATTTCCAGTCCCAGGTGCCTGACCTCGTCTTTATTACTGGGAAAAATGAAAAGACCAAAAAATTCAAGTCCTGTGCCCAGAAACACAAGATGGCCAAAGATGAGTGAGCCATCAAAAGGACAGTGAGGTGTCTGAATGCATGCTTGTCCTCAAGAAGGCAGAATGGTGGCCATCCTATTGGGTGGCCCATACTATCTTTCGATTCATTCAAATTCAATTTCATCTTCTCTTTGCAAGTCTTCTGCCCCACAGTTGCCCTCAAGTCAGAGTGAAGGCATTTACCTGTCTATTAAAGCTAGTAACCATGATTCCTTTAACTTCTCATCTTCTTCCTACCTCTCACCTATTTCATCATTAGTTACTTTTGAGTCTATCTTCTCTCTCTCTCTCATATCAGCTTCTCCTGTATTTGACCATCACTACCAAGCCAACATCACCTCTAGCCTAAACTAGGGAAAGAGTCTCCTATTGGCTTTGCTGCCTCTACTCCATCTCCTTAAGACTGTTCCTCTTTCAGCATCCAGTGTACACTCACCCCTCTTCTGTCTAGCACACTCCAAGGCTTCTCTGGGACCTAAGGCCATAAATTCTGACCAGGACCTACAAAACAGTCCTATACAGCTGACCTATAAAATCATACTCTAAGGCAAAGTTTACTTTCCAATGTATTCTTTTCAGGATCATTCTCAGGACATGAAGAGTGAGGGGGTAAAAGAAGGGAGGTAAGACAGGAAAGGAAGCAAATACCAGGTGGCAGATTATGGAACTGACTTTTATTAAAAAACAACAACAACAACACTCAGTCAGTTGCTCAGCCTCATTACACATTTGTGGGTAGGTGGAGTAGAACCATTTTGCCACAGAATAGTCCATCCTAGCTCTTCTTGTTGAAAATTCAACTCAAGTTATTGAGCTTCCTGCACCTCCAGAGACTCAGAACTCACAGTATGGGTATGGGTAGGATGTCACCTGCTGCTGCCAGTCAGACAATTCAATTCACAACATGCCTGGCATTGGGCAGGGTGTGTAGCAACATCCTGCTTCACAAGTGGGGAAGTAGGTAGCACTAGGATGATCAGTGCTTCCTTCCTGCTAATAAATCATAAAAGCAAGACCTAAAAAAAATCACAGCTTTCTAATTAAATTACCTGCATTCCAAAACAAAATCTGAGGCTGTTTGTAGGAAAACAAAAATATCTACCAAGTGACAAGGTGAAATCAAAACGTCTGATTCCCAGCAAACATTAGCAGAACTGCAATGAACCAGGAAAATCCAAGCAACAGAGAGAAATAAGTTAAAACCAAATTAGAACTGACATAGATGTCAGAACTAGCAGACAATGACATTAAAGCAATTTATATAATTGAGTTCCATGTGGTTAAAAAAGCAAAGTAGAGATGTGAAAGATGTAAAAAGCCCCAAATCCAACTTCTGTAAATAAAAACCACCCTGTATGAGATTTTTAAATGTTCCACATGGAATTAACAGATTAGACATTGTAGCCAAAATAAGAATGACTTGAATATATAGCAACACAAATTATGTAAGATTAAAAGCTGAGAGAAAAGTGAATTTGAAAAATAACAGCAGAGCATCACTGAGCTATAGAATGATTTCAAGTGGAGAAATATGTTTCTGTCAGCGGGGGAGCAGCAGAAAGATTATGGGACAAAACAATAGGCAATGTATTTATTCACTTTATATAAAATGTAAGCCCACTAATCAAAAAATCTCACTGTACAATAATGTCAAGAAACATGAGTACTACAAGTCACAATTTAAACAAAACCTAAAAAAAACTGGTGATAAGAAAATCTAAAAATGAGACAGAGAAATCTTCTATTTAGAAAGATAAAGATAAGGATGGCATAAGGTTCATGTAGGAAATTATAGGAGTGAGAAGATGGTGAGTAGTATTTTTAAAGTATCGGGAAGAAACCTATTGACCTGAAATCTCAAAACCAGGAAAAATTGTCTTCAGAAACAAAGTGACATGTAAGCTTAAATGTCACCTGGTTTCTCTTATATGAGAAATCCCAAATATAAAGAGCAAACTACAAGGTAGATTTTAGGAAGTAGGAGGATGGATCTTTTTCAGATGGGAAGGGGATCAAGAGATGGAGGAAGGAGGAAGGGGAGGGACAGGGGTTCAAAAAGAATTGAGGTGTGTTATGTAAATGCACCGACCCCTGTGGGGAATGTGACCAAGGTGTACTGTAAACAGGCACTAAAAAAAATTTAAAAATGGAAAGGAATGAAAATTGAAAGGTCCATCAACTAGTAAATGGATTTTTAATGTAAAAAAATGTAAATAACATGAAAATCATTACGATAGAATCAAATATGAGTGGATAGGATTTGACAAAATAATGGCTTTTTGAGATGTACAAAAGGTGAATGGTAGCACCACTAGCTGATCTTCTCTACAAGAAAGATTTTATGCCATGCATGAAATGATGTGGTATTTCTTAAAGTAGAGGAATTATTAAAAGTAGAAATAAGTTACAGATATTTACTGTGAACCCAATATAAGCACAAAAGTAACATAGAGTTATAATTCATAAGTCAAAAATAAATAAAACGGAATAAAAAAATAAAGAAAACAGAAGAAAAGAAAGGGAGACCAAAGAACAGATGGGACAAATGGTAAACAGCAAGAAGGTAGATGTAACCCTAATCACAACCGTAGTCACATTCAATGAAATAGCTCAGTGGTGCCGTTGCCTGACTTCCTGAGTTCGATTCCTGGTACTCTCCCAAAATAGCCTAAATATGACAAATAAAAAGCAGAGGTTGTCAGATTAGATAAAGAAGCAAGGTCCAACTTTATGCCAGCTATAAGTTATCCATTTTAAATACATGCACACACATAGCTTCAATAAAAGGATGGAAAATCTATGCCTCACTAACATGATTAAAAAGAAAGACATAATGGCTATATTTACATGAGTCAAAGTGAATTTCAGAGGAAAGCACGTTACCTGGGATAAATAAGGTCGCTGGATAATGATCAAAAGGTTAATTCATCAAGAGGATATAACAATGCATAACATTTCTTCATCGCAGAACTTCAAACTATATGGAAAAACACACAGAACTGCAGAGTGGAAAAGGCACAGACAGAGTTGTGTTTGCATTCGGAAGGTCTGATAGTCCTCTCTCAGTAAACAGAAAGCCAGTAAGGTTATAGAATTTATCAACACTGACAATAATCCTAACCTAATCGACACAGAACATTCACTGACAGCAGTGAAAGATAAACTTCTTTAAAGTGTGCATGGAACAATTCCTGATTGAGGTGACATTTGGAGCCATGACAAAGTGTTAATGTGCCAGGTAGAACCCTGAATGCAAGCACTCTGACAGAAGGCCTTGGAGCCTGCCCCTGCCGTGTGTGATTCCTGCCTCTATCTCTTGTCAGCCTGCAAAGTCAACTGACCATTCTGTATCTGTTTCCCAATCTGTAGCTTCTGGATAATTAAATGAGAATTAAATATACTGAATACAAAAATGTGCTAACATCTTTTAAAATATTAAGATGTTTTAAAAGTTTATTCTCTGATCACAATGAAATTAAATTGGAAATCAACACCATGAGTGTCTAGAAAATTTCAAAGTATTTGGATCCTCATATACTTTTAAATATCCATGGTTCAAAAAATGTTCAAGAAAAAAATTCATACTTTTAACTAAATGAAACTGAAAAGAAAATGCATCACAAATGTAAACTTAGGACACAATTTATAGTACTGAATGAGTACATAAAGAAAGACATGTCAAATTGCTGGCCTCGGCTTTGACCTGAAGCAACTAGAAAAAGTAGAAAAATTAAATCTAAAAGATGTAGAAGAAAAGAAATAATAAACAGGGTAGCATAAATCAATAACATACAAATCAATAGCCTAGGCTTCAACCTTACACTAGTGGAAAAAGAAAGATAAACTAAATGTAAATATAAAGCAAGCAAAAGGAAATAAAAAGGACTACAGTGAAAATTTATAAGATAGAAAAACAACAATGAAACAAATCAATGAAACCAAAAGCTGTTTCTTTGCAAATATCAACAAAATTGACAATTCTATAGCTAAATTGACGAATAAAAAAGACTTGAATTACTAGAAGTTGAAGTGAAGATGAGGATATTGCTAGTGACTTTATAGAAACAAGAAAGATAATAAAGGACCACTATAGGAACAATGTCATAACATTAGCTAGGCAACTTATATGAAATGAACAGCTTCCTGGAAGGAAAACAGACTCATGTAAAGAAAATCTGAAGACATATAGCAAGAATTTAAGTTAATAATCAAAAACCTACCCACAGTCAGGCATGGTAGCACACTCCTGTAATCCCAGCCCTCCACTCTCTCTGGGAGGGTGAGGCAGGAAGATTGCAAGCTCAAGCCCAGTCTGAGAAACTTAGCAACTTGTGAGACCCTATCCCAAAATTTAAAAAGAAAAATAAAAAAGGTCTGGTGATGTACCTCAGTGAAAAGGCCCTGCATTCAATCCCCAGGATTGAAAAAAGAAAAAGAAAAAAGCCACCTACAAAGAAATGCCCAGGCCCAGACAGGTTCACCAGTCAATTTTACAGAACATTTAAGCACCATGCTCTCTATAATGGGGTGGCTGATGTGAGTCACCCTGCGGAGGATGGCAGGTTTACAAGATGCTGTTCTGTGTTGGAAGTAGCACATTAAATTGCTTGTCACTAAGTGATATGTTATAGATTGATGAATCTGCCAAAGATGCATAATTACTTACAAGCAAAACTCTCCACGAACCAGATTTTCAGAAAAACAACATATGCCTTACTTCTCCAGGAAAATGGCAGGAAAGACCCCTTGGGAAGTGCTCCCCCTTCCCTTGGCGCGCTATCCAAAAAAACAAAGAAGGAGTGGGATAGATTTGCTCGTGGAAGGAGGCGTGTATTGCCTCACCCTGCCCTTTTAAACCGATATACTGCCAAAACTACTTTGCATGCATAACCATTTCTGTGTTATTTGAAAATTTGTTGGATGCAGTGCCCTACATGTAACGGAAGTTTTGGGAGATATGACTTCCATTAGAGGCCTACAGTACAGTAATAAAAAATCCCTCTGGGTGACCATAAGGACACTGCATGCAACGACTGTAAAAATCCTGGGATGAAAAACTAGGGAGTGTCTCCAAATATGCTCCCCCAGGACACTCTGTAACTTGAAAACATGACAAGGCAATATGGTAGTGGCTGGTTGCTTTGAAATAAAAGGGTCCAAGAAGGCTTGCTAGAGTCAAGCAGCTCTGACTTTGCCTGAGGGCACTTTCAGGAGGCCAGTAACGGGCCACGCTTTCATTTGTATGAGGAGGTCATGGTCACAGTGTGACCCCGAAGAGTGGAAGCAGTGAGGGGGGTATGGAGCCCTTCCAGGCAGGGGTTAGCCCTAAGCCATCCTCCTGGGATGAAGCAGGAGAGGACCATCAGATCCGTGGCAGTGTCTAACAGCCCTGGAAGTGTTGAGGAATCCGCTTGGGCTTCTGGCCCCTTTCCTGAGTGAGCCTGCCAAGGAGTCGGCCAGGGATGATGAAGCAGGAGCGTGATAAGAAGTGACACACCTCGTGTGCAGGGCCCCGCAGTGCTTTGCGAGGCTCTAATCAAAATCAATTCATTCTAAATGGCTGCCCAACCATCTGATCTGTGCAGGGCCACAGCGTCCAGTCTCCACTTGAAGACACCGCAGAGCTAATCTCTAGCTGCAGCAAGCTCCCTGGGAGGCAAAGCCTGGAGGAGGCACCTGCAGCCAGGTGGAGAGATGCACAGCATAGAAAACCCTCTACTGGAGGGCAGGCTTTACAGTTTACAAAGCAAGATCTCACCTGTTATCCTGCGGGAGAAAGATGAACAGGCAGGAGCACGACTCCGAGAAGGACTCATTTGCTGGGCCTGGGCCTTTCTTTCTAACCTGTGTGGGTGCCGGCCTCATCGCTGGGCTTGAGCTGGGCCCCTGGGTGGCTCCACGTGCCCTCCCAGAATGCTCACCCAGAAGCCATCTTTCATGTCAAAGAGGTGTTTTCCATTTCCTCTGAGTGCCTGGGAAGGTCCTGGACCCCTTCCTCCAGGACTCGCTTTGTCCTGTCCCTCTTTGAGATTTTTGTGACCATCAAGCCAGCCTGGGAGTTGATGTCCACAGGATGGTAGCTTTTCTCTAGATACTTTATTTTCCTCACTGATCCTGTCTTTTGGCAATATTTGATACATATAGAAAAATAAATGAATGTTTTGGAGCATAATAGTGAAAGCAGCACCAGTCAACTGACCACCTCGACCATAGCATCCTCTGAAACCACGGCTCTTAGCTCAGTGCTTCTCCTGTGGTTCATCCCTGGCCTTCCTTCCCACAGCAGGAACTGCGGTACCAAATTTTGACTTACCATGTGCTTACCTTTCATTTTTTTAAGTGTGACATACTACGTATTGTATATGATATATAAAATATACAACTCAAAACACTTGTTAATGACTCTATTGTTTATTTTGCATTCCAACTTTCTAAAAATGGCACCATACTCAATGCACTAGATCCATAGAATGCATGAAAGACCTCAGATCCACAGGACCTTCTTTGTAGAAAAATGCATTTGACTCACCCTAAGATCCTTTCTTAATAAAAATACCCAAACTGGGAGTAAAAGAGAATTAACACAACCTGATAAAGAATTTCCTTTTTAAATGCAGATAATATTTTATATGATGGTGAAAAATTAACTTTCCCTCTAAGATCAGGAAGAAAAACAAAAGGACACTCATTCGCATCATTTCTGTTCTACATTCTACTGCGTGGTCCAGCTGGGAAAAACTATCAGGAAAAGAAAACAAAATTCATCCAGATTAAATGAGAAGTGAGATTCTCTCAATAACATTGTCATCATGTCTACAGAAAAGGTAAAAGAATCCACAAAAACACCATTTGAGCTAAAAAATTAAAGGAATGCAGTGGTTCATAAAAGATCAGGTAACACAAAACTTCATTTCTATTTCTATAAAATGGCAAGAACTAGTTCTGTGAGGTATGCTGTTGGTGTTTTGATTGCAACTGCATTAAATCTGTGTAAGAGTTTTGGAAGCAGAGTCTTTTTCACTATATTGGTTCTGCCTATCTAAGAACAGTTATGTGGTCTTATACGCATTCACTTCGCTTCCTTGTCTCTGTTAGCAAACATAATGCGGGGAAAGTAATAATCATTCTACCTACCCTCCAAGAGGCCTGTTTAATTTACAGGCAGGCACAGGCTGTCCATCCCCTTGGGATGGGAACAGAATGTCATCCGGAGAGCTCTGAGGGTGCACCGCTTGGCAAGACCAGAAAAGGAGCAAATGGGTTATAGTGTTCTCATCTGCTAATCCATCTTTGAAATGCTGTCTTACCCTCCCATCCACCTGAAAGCTGAGCATTTTGAAAACATGGGAATGTATCAGTCTGAAAAAAGAATAGACACTTGAATATTGCAAAGGGCAGTATGTTCTGGCATGAGTGGAACAGGGCACCCTCTCACAGTCAGCATCCTTGGTGAACCTCAGCTGCGAAGCCAGCAAGGCCACCTGAGAGCAAAGTTATTGTTGCTCCTTCTCTTTTCCAGTTGTGAGGAAATGGGCTGTGGAGGCACAACTGCAGGTAGTGGAATGTACCCTAGGTTAGCCTGGAACTTCAGGTCCAATGTGAGCCAGAGACATCTTGACCATTCCAACTCCTGGACACCATGCTATTTTCGGAGAAGGCCAGGAGGCTCTTTTAATGTGGAAGTTACTCTAAGGCAACTCAGATTTCCCTAAATGAGCTGGTATCTAGGCCCTGTCTCAAACTTGTGTGACTCCTTCGTCATTCAAATTGAAACAATGCAATTGAACCCCATGCTTCAAGTGGCAGGCCTACTCACTGTCACCTACTAGACCCCCACAGGATCTAGGTTATTGATCAAGATGATGTTGGTGATATTGATAGTATGACACTTTTGCCAGCAATTCACATTTTTGAGGTATTTCAGGCATCTCGTGAATTATATTCTAAATTCTCATAATACTATGTGATGGGTAGTATCATTAACTCCATTTTATAGGTAAAGACAGCTAGGATCAGAGAAATGACTTTGCCCAAGATCTTCAGGTAGTCAGTGGCCCAGTCGGACCTTAGACCAGTTTATCCCAAAGTCTAGGTCCTTCCACCAAACCTCATTTCTTATTTTCTCTTTCCCCTGTCTGCCAGTTCTACTCTCCAGGCCACTTCTCACCTCAACAGAAGGAGAGAAGCTAGAGATGAACTTCATCTTCTCCCTGGGCCTTCTAAAGTCCAAAACACAAGCCCCAGTCCCAGAAAGAGTTTCCAGGTGGTGCACAATGGCCTTAGGAAAATTGCAGCACCCCTGGAAATGGACAATGACAGCAGGTGAGACCTGGAGAACCCACTTGGCCTCTCTGGTATTTGGAAAGTTTGGAGCCAAATAAAAACTGTTTTAAAGGTCAGTTTACTTTAGCATGTCAGTCAATTCCGGATCCTAAGGGAAGAGCCTGAAACTGAAGAAAATATCACCTCCCTCCCTACAGCAGTCTTGTCTTTCAGTGCTAAATGGAAAAGACCACATGTTGCTAGGCTGAGAAGTAGCCAGGCCCCAGAAGGTGGATGGGCCTGGCACAGTGCTGGAGAAACCATCAGGAAGACAGGATCAGACTCAGGCTCAAATTGAGGAGCCTTAGTAGACTGAAAGGTTCCTAGCACCAACCCACAGAAGCACATAAAAGGCCTCTAAGATTCTGCAAGCCCTTCTCTGGAGGTTGCCTAAGCCTCCTCATTTCTGCCTGGGCAGGGTATGAAACACAATTTAAAGTGACTTGAATGAGGTCGGAGGTGGAGAGTTGGAAAGCACAGCAGTCAGTCCAGGAGGAGGGAAAGAGATGATGAATTAGGGCAGTGTCTAGGTCCATAATGATGGAAGGACAGAGTCCCGGCTTGGTAGGACTCTCAGAAACTGTCAGTGATCCCACTTCGCACAGTCCTATTGCTTTGCCTTTCTGCCGGCCGGGGCCGTCTGCTGGGGCGGCCCCTCCCACATCTGCTTCTTAAATCCTTCACTGTCTGCTCCACGCCATCCCAGGTGCCAACCCACCGACCCGAGGCCAGGCCTGCTCTTCTTCCCTCCATGTGCAGAACTGATGGGGCCTCTTCCTTACCCCGACACCCACAGCCCGCTCCGTGCTGCTCCCCTGCACCCCTTGCTCCTCAGCCCGTCATCAGTGTCCCGAGCGCACAGGTCACTCATAAGGACTGGAAAGCCTCTAGACTCCTGATTACTCCTCACAGCATGGAACACTCAGCATGGTGCCTGGCATGAAGTAAAAGCCCAATCAGTATTCACTGCCTTGTACACTTGAGGTGCATTTAGGGGCTGGCACACATCACCTGCTCTCCGCAGGCCCACTGAGTCCAGGCTCAGCGGGAGAGGAAACCTGTGCTCTTCCTGGCTTGGCTGCCACCTGCTGCCATTTCACTGACTGCAGAGCTCAGAATGGCAGCAAGGAGTCTGCCTGTCCCTTCAGTTCTGCGCTGCGTACACTTGGTAGGCAGGCTTTGGGCTCCACATACCCACTACTGTTTTCTTAATCCCAGAAGGAACGTTCATTACAAGGACGTAGGCCAGTGTCTCAGCGGGTTCCCAGATGTAAAGTGTTGAATCCTGAAGGTCCTGTCAGCAGCCGTACTACTCTGCTCTGTACAGGATGCTCACCCCAGAGAGGTAGAATTCAATTCAAAGATCATTTTGAAATGTGTAATGAGAGTCTCCTGAGGCATTGCCTGATTTTTGTTGTTGTTTTTAAATTAAAATATTTAGGGCTGGAAATTTAGCTCAGTAGTTCTGCTGTGTGCCTTGCAAGTGCAACTACCTGAGTTTGATCCCCTGTACCAAAAAAAAAAAAAAAAAAAATATTATGTTGGCCTGGGGTTTTTCCAGAGGTTTTGTAAAAAAAAAAAAAAAAAAAAAGATATTATGTTGGCCTGGGGATTTAGCTCAGTGGTTCCGCCACCTGCTTCGCAAGTGCAAGGTCCCGAGTTCAATACCCAGTACCAAAAACAAACAAGCAAACAAAAATAAAAAGGAATGTTTTGCCCGATGTGGTGGCACAGGCCTGTAATCTCAGCACTCGGGAGGCTGAGGCAAGAGGATCACTGTGAGTTTGAGACCAGCCTGGGCTACATGATGAGTTCCAGGTCAGTCTCAACTACATAGTGAGACCCTGCCTCAAAAAACCAAAAAAAAAATTTAAAAGATGAATAAAAGTGTATGTATTAAAGGTGCACAGCACAATTGATATACACTGTAATACCACAAACTAACACAACCATCGCTGCCCATAGTTACCATTTGTGTATGTGTACAGACACTTCAGATCTTCTTTCTAAGCAAATTTCAAAACCACACATAGCACATTATTATTATTGTTAACTATATATAATTATTATTAGCTCTAGTCCCCATGCTGCACATTACAACTTAATGTTGTAACTGAAAGTTTGTATTACTCAACCAGCATCTCCCCACTTTCTCCTGCCTCTTAGTCCCTGGCAACCACTGTTCTACTCTGTTTTCATGAGCTTGGCTTTGACTTCTTTAGATTAAAAATGAAGTCTTTCAGTGTTTGGCTTCTTTAATTTAGTATGATGTTTTCTATATTTATTCATATCGTGGAAAATGGTAGCACTTTTTTTTCTTTCCATTAATGCTACATTTTATCCATTTCTCTGTTAATTAGGTTGGTTCTACACCTTTGCCATTATGAATAGTTCTACAGTGAACATAGGAATTGAGACATCGCTTTGACACATTGATTTTGATTCTTTGTTTTTATAGCAGAAGTGAGATTTCTGGTTCAGATGTTAGTCCCATTTCTAGTGTTTTTGAGAAACCTCTGTACTGGTTTCCAAAATGACTATACCAATTACATTCCCATCAGCAGTTTGTAAGGGCTCCCTTTTCCCCTTGCTTTCACTGGCATCTCTTGTTGTTAGGGGAGTAGCCCTCTCAGCATTTGGAAAGTTATATCTCCTGCATTGTGATTTGCATTTGCCTGGGTGTTAGAGATGTTGAGCTGGCCTTTACTCCACATTTGGGGGGCACTAGAGACGGAACAGGGGCCACACATATTCTAGGCAAGCATTGTTCTACTTCTCTACATCTTCAGCTCCCAACATTTTAAGCTGATATACAAAATATATAAATTGTATATATCAGCGGGGCGTCATGTGCCATTTTGTTGTGGAAAATTTTGCATTTTCTGAGCTCCCAGCATGAGGAAAGATTTGGTGGTGAGATTTTGGAGCCTGACCCTTTGTATTGTTAGTATTAAGGAAGTATCGAGGGTCTCTTCACTGTTGGAAGTTCTATTGGAAAAATATAGTTGGCTTGATGTTTCCTTCTCTGGGGAGTATTTGGCCCTATATCCCCACATCCTAAGTGAATCAAGTTGTATTCCCTAGGCTTTGGTAACAATGACCTTTTTGTACTCTTTCAAATTACAGTTGAATTTGATTGACACGAAGGGCTCCATGTCCAATCCATAAATATGCTTGGTGCATTAAATATATCAAACCTTTACTCTTATGATAGGTCACTGTCTTCAGTGATATAGAAGATGAATCTTATAGAGTTACTGATGTATAAATGTAGGATATGTGGTTCACCATTCCTTTTTATGAAATCCTTACTGTGACAAAGTGGGGAAAATGAAATATTTCCGGAAATATTTTATGTAGACGGATATATTATCCTCATTGACTCTATTACTGAAAAAAATCTTCTTCTTGTCTATGAAGGATCTTTTTATGGAATTTTTAACATTCGACACATCTTCCTAGGCAGGCATGCGTGATAACCTCTCCATTGGTCAGGTAGGAACACACATTCCTGGAGAAGCCCTAAATCACCTGTCTTAATTTCCCATCCCCAGAGAAGACACTAACCTCTCTTTCCCCCTCTCCCACTGATGGTATACATCATTCCAAATCAACTTTGTTTTGGAAGTGCTGTCCTGTTCTCTTCTTTTGTGGGGACTTCGTGGTAGTCATTGCTTTATTTTCTAGAAGGAGGCATTACAAGAATGTTTTCAGCAGGTTGTGACTTTGGATCAGGTGTGGGATCTAGAGGTCTAGAGAATCAAGGAACACCGGGAAGAACTAACTGTTGGTATTGGATTTAACTTCATACTTCCTTAAGGTATTCATTCCTTTGCAGTGTGAAATGCCAAGAGTTAACGCATAAACATGCGAGAGAAGGTAGAAGACATGGATCCAGATTGCTGTGGCTTGTGTCTAGCTGTCCCCACAAAGCCTCTTGATGCAGTCTTTTTCAGAGTAGAGAAGGTAGAAGACATGGATCCAGATTGCTGTGGCTTGTGTCTAGCTGTCCCCACAAAGCCTCTTGGTGCAGTCTTTTTCAGAGGTGGCTGAATCTGGAATGTGTGATGCTAGGATTAAGGGCGTGTGATTACTAAACCACTACATGTGAGCGATTGGTTTGGCACCGTCCTAATTCCAGTAGTCTGGATTGGGATAAAAGGGGCAGGAAGACACTGTTAGGGTCCCGTGCTGCTTTTGCTACTGTGTGGGTGCCATGAAGTATTTCTCCTCTGTGATGTCCCTCCACCATATGTCACTCTGCCTTTTAGCCAGCTGATTATGGACTGAAGCTTCTATAGACTGTGAGCTAAATAAACCCTTTACCCTTTAATTTGGGGTGTCAGCTATTTTTTCTCAGCAATGACAGAAAAATAACTAACACGCATTTCAATGCATGTATTATTATGTAAGGGTTATATCACTTTAAACATATCTATCTCCTC
Source organism: Fukomys damarensis (assembly GCF_012274545.1). Taxonomy (NCBI): domain Eukaryota; kingdom Metazoa; phylum Chordata; class Mammalia; order Rodentia; family Bathyergidae; genus Fukomys; species Fukomys damarensis. The sequence goes on along the minus strand of NW_022900951.1, from coordinate 125,775,160 downwards.
AAAAGTTTATCATTTCAGTGGTGAAAACACTTAAAATTCCTTTCTTGTAGCTTTTTGAAATATCCAGCACATACTTTTTATCTATAGTCACCCAGCTATGAAGCAGCACACTAGAAATTCTTGCTCCTGTCTAACTGTGACTTAGAGAAACCTTTCTCCATCTTCCACTCTCCCCAGCCTCTGGTCACCACCTTTCCACTCTCAACTTCTATGAGATCAACTCTTTAGATTCCACACAGCATAATGATCTCCAGTTCCACCCTGGTCATAACTATGACAGGATTTCATCCTTTTAATGAGTGAATGGTATTCCATTGTACATTTGTAACATTTTCGTTATTTCTTTTTTGGTTGATGGACGCTTTGGCTAATTCCATTTCTAAGCTACTCTGAATGGTACTGCAATAAACATAGGAGTGCAGGTGTCTTTTCAACATGGTGATTTCATTTCCTTTGAATATGTAACCAGAATTGAGATTGTTAGAACATAAAATAGATCTAGTTTTAATTTTAAGGAACCTCCATATTGCTTTCCATAATAGCTGTAAAATTTACACTCTCATCAAGATTGTGCAAGAATTCCCATCTGCCTGCACTTTTTGTCTTTTTGATAATAGATACCCTAACCAGAATGAGATGTATATCTCTGTAGTATTGATTTGCATTTCCTCAACAATTACCGAAGGCATTTTTCACATACTTCTTAGCCATTTGTATGCCTTCGTGTTTGGACAAATGTCTGTTTAGGTCTGTTTGCTGTCTTTTGTTTCCCGTTTTTTAAATCAGGGTTTTGTTTTTTCTGTTGTTGTTGTTGTTTTGCTGTTATATTCTTTTTGTTTTTTCCTAACTATTGAGTTATGTGAGTTGCTTAAATATTTTTATTATCAAACCCTTATTGAATATATTGTGTCTGGATTCCTGCCCCTGTGATTTCAATGAATGATGACAAAGTGTAGAAGGGAGAGAGTTCAGTAGACACGATGGTATGGGGGGGACAGTTGGGTAATCAAGACCTGCAGTGTGTCTAATTGTGGCCAGAGCTGGAGATCAGATGGCTATCAGCACAGGGAAGATCTTATGTCCATGAGCCCTCAGGAATCAGACTTGAATCTATACAAATTGTCATAACACCTTTGGAAGAGTTTCTGAGTGCACTAAATCACCTTATGGGCCCAACATCATTCATGAGCATCGTGTCAGCTTTGTCTGTAAGGAGACTATTTTTTAATGTAGATGCCATTTCTATTTCTTCTCAACCTATTAGGATGTCAACAATACTATAGTAATATCAGTTTATCCAGTATTCTAATCTTACCATGCTCTATGAGTTCTAGCCATTCTGTTAATTAAGTCATCCAGATTTTTTTTTTTTTGGTACCAGGGATCAAACTCAGGACCTTGTGCTTGTGAGGTAGGTGTCAGCACCACTGAGCTAAATCCCCAATCCATGTCATCCAGATTTTAAAAACAATTTTATTGGTAAACAATTCACATAAACTACAACCACTTAAGTGAGCTCAAAAACCCAATTTTGAACCTCAAACTACCAGAAAAAGAAGATCAAATCAATCCCAAATCTCATACAAGGGAGGAAATCATAAAGATCAGAGTAGAAATTAATGCAATGGAGAATAAGAAAAAGAGACAAATAATGACTCAAAGAGGTGATTCTTTGAAAGATTAAATAAAATTGACAAACCCTTGCCAACCTTATCAAAAAAGGAAAGACTCAAATCCATTCAATAAGGAATGAAATGTGTGAAATCATAACAGATCCAGCAGAAATCCAGAAGATCATCAATACCTACTTCTAGTAACTGTATTCTAATAAAATGGAAAACACAGAAGAAATGGACAGATTCCTAGATACACATAAACTACCAAAACTAAATAAACACGACAAAAAATTCTAAATAAACCAATATCAGCCAATGAAATTGAAGATGTAAGGAAAAACTTACCAAACAAACAGAAGCCCAGGCCCTGACAGATTCACTGATTAATTCTACAAGAAATTTGATCTAAATGCCACTACTTCTCAAACTCTTTAATGAAATTGAAAGGGAAGCAACACTCCCAAATTCATTCTTGGAAGCAACCATTACCCTTGATACCAAAACTAGAGAAGGATCCAACCAAAAACGAGAGCTACAAGCCAATCTCCCTAATGAACATAGGCGCAAAAACCTTCAATAAGATACTGGCAAACACAATGCAGCATGTCATCAAGAAGGTTATACAGCATGACCAAGTTGGATTCATCCCAGGAATGTAGAGATGGTTCAGCATACACAGATTAATAAATGTAATACACCATATCAACAAAACCAAGGACAGAAATCATATGATCATCTCAATAGATGCAGAAAAAGCATTTAATAAAGTCCAACACCCATTCATGATAAAAAACCCTAAAAAATTGGAATAGATGGTATTTACCTCAATCTGATAAAAGCCATCTTTGACAAACAAACAGCCAACATCATACTAAACGGACAAAACCTGAAAGGTTTCACTTTAAAATTAGGAAAAAGACAAGAATATCCATTGTCACCATTCTTATTCAGTATCATTCTGGAAACATTAGCCAAAGCAATTAGACAAGAGAAAGAAATAAAAGCAATAAGGATAGGAAAGGAAGAAGTTAAATTATCATTATTTGAAGGGGACATGATACTCTACATAAAAGACCCAAAAAGACTTGTAGATTTAATAACCCAATTCAGTAGCACAGCTGGATACAAAGTCAATATTTAAAAATCAATATCTTTCTTGTATACAAAATCACTGTGATAAATTAGGAAAACAACACCTGTCACAACAGCATTCAGAAAAATGAAATACCAAGAAATCAATCTAATGAATGTAAAACACCTTAACATAGAAAACTATGGTATTCTGTAAAAGGAGATCAAAGAGAATGTCAGAAAATGGGAAAATGTCCCTTTTTCTTGGGGAGAAAGAACCAGTATAGTGAAAATGGCAAAATTTCCAAAATTGTTACACAGATGTAAAGTAATCCCAATCAAAATTCCAATAGTATATCTCATAGAATAAGACAAAACAATCCTAAAATTCATTTGGGACCAGAAAAGACCTAGAATAACAAAAGCAATTCTGGGCAACAGAGGCAAGGTAAGGGCCACCACAATTATACTATAAAGCTACTATGATTAAAAAAAAAACACAGACCCAAGAATTGATAGAATAGATTAGAAGATACAGAAACAACTCCAAACATACTCAGCCAATTTATCTTGAAAAAAAGAGCCACTTTCACTAGATGAATGATAACCTCTTTAATAAATGGTGCTGAGAAAACTAGCTTTCTTCATGCTGAAGAAGAAAACTAGACCAATGTCTCTCACTATGCACTAAACTCAAATCAAAATTGATCAAAGATCTTAGTATAAATACAGAACCACTAAATCTGCTAGAAGATAGAATATGTATAACTCTTAAAGACATTGGTATAGGCAAAGACTTTACAAATAAAAACCTTAATCACACAGGAAATACCACAAAGAGTCAACAACTGGAATCTCATCTTATTAAAAAAAGCTTTTACACAGCAAAAGAAACCACCAACAGAATGAAAAGACAACCCACAATGTGGGAAAAATATTTTAGCAACTGTTCCTCAGACAGAGGACTAATATATAGAATACATAAAGAACTCAAAAAAATCAGACCTCCCAAATTTAAAGACCCAATTCAAAAATGGCATCTGAAATGAATAGACATTTCTCAGATGAAGAAGCAAAAATGGCAAATACATACATGAAAAAAATGTTCCACATCACTGGTCATTCGAGAGATGCAAATTAAAACAATGTTGAGATTCCACCTCACCCCAGAAAGAATGGCTGCTATCAAGAAATCAACCAATAATAAATGCTGGTGGGGCTGTGGAGAGAAAGGAACCATTCTCCAAAGTTGGTGGGAGTGCAGCCTGGTGCAACCACCATAGAAATCAGTTAGGAGATACCTCAAAACATAAAACTAGAGGTTCCATTTGACCCAGGTATTTTCCTTTTTGGTATCTTTCTGAAAGAATTAAAAGCATCATATTAGTGATATATGCACACCTATATTTATAGCAGTACAGTTTGTAATAGCTAAATCTTGGAAACAACCCAAATGCTCATCAACTGGAGACTGGATAAAGAAGATCTGCTTTTTAATGAAATGGAGTATTATTACTCTGCTATAACGAAGGATAAGCTTGAGACATTTCTAGCTCAATGGCTGCATCTTGAGACCATACTCTTAAGTGAGATAAATTGGATACACGTGTTTAAATACCACATTGTTTCTCCCATGTGAGAAATCAAAGTAAAAATAAGGACCTAAATGTGTACTAGATATTGGGAAAGAGGAAAAAAATGTTTAAATGAGAAGGGGAACATGGAAGGGTGGAGGGAGAAAGGAAAGAGGGAACAAGAAAAAAAAGGAAAATTGTAAACAAAGCTTTTGTAAATAAGGAAGGGAAAAAAGGACAAAGGGTTGATGGGGAAAAAAGAAGCAAGATATATTGTGTACATATACACATTCCCTATGGTGAATTTGATCATTATGTATACCTTAAATGTACCAAAAAGTGTTTTCCTTCAAAAAATGCAACCACTTAAGTGTATGGTTTGATGAAATCTAAAAAAAAAGTATATATGCCTAATATAATCACACAATTAAGGTATAACTCCAGAAAGTTCCTACCTGCTCTTCTGAAATAAACCTTACCCATTCTGACCCCTGGCAAGCATTCATTGCCTTTCTGAAACTACGAAGTGAATTGTGAATTTTTTGAGCTTAACACAAATGGAATCCCAAAGTGAGTATTCTCATTGTTTTGCTTTGTTCACTCAACATCATGTTGATTGATGCAGTTGTTGATGGTATTAGTGATTTATGTTTTTATATTGCTGAGTAGTAATCCGGGTTCTAGATTTACCCAAAGGTGCTGATCTGTGTATCCGTTGATAGGTAGTCAGCTCACCTCCAGGTTCTGCTATTGTAAATAATGTCTCTATGGACAAATATGAATGGGTTTTTGAGTAGACTTCCATTTTTATCTTTTTTGAGTAAATTCTTAAAATAGAAATTTCTGGCCCACATAGTATATATGATTCTCCTGTTTTTAAAAAAGCCATTAGACTGTTGCAAGACATGAGAACTGTGCCTAGGTTTGGGCTCTTTTGAGTAAAATTGCCATAAAAATAATACAGACATACATTTTTATCTCTTTTTGGTAAACACCTACAAGTAAAATTACTGCCAGGTTTGGTACATGGACTCTAAACATTATGAGAACGTGCCAAATTATTTTCCAAAGTGCTTGAACCATTTACAAGTCTATTGTGAAGTATTCTACTTGGTACACATTTTCAATGACATTATATGTGCTCTCTTCCTATTGTTAAGTCTCATTTTGAAAATTTTATCCATTATTTTATATGTATAGTGATGCTTTGTGATTTTAATTTGCATTTTGCTAGTGACTACTGACTATCAGCATATTTTCAAGTACTTATAGATTATTTATGTATGTTATTTTGTGAAGTGTGCTGTTTCAACTTTTTGTACACATAATTGAATCTTTTTTAACTAAATTGTAAGAGTTCTTTATAGGCTCTGGATACAAGTCTTGCATCAAATGTTTAGTTTGCAATTGTATCCCCCAATTCTGTACCTTGTCTTTTCATTTTCTAAACAATGTTGTTTGAAAAGCAAAAGGTTTTAATTTTGATGAGGTCCAAATTATCAATATTTTATGCTTTGTGGTTTTCGCATCCTAATTAAGAAAGCTTTACCTAAACCAAAGTCCAAAATATTTTCCCTGTTTTCTTCTAAGTTTGAAAATTTAACTTTTATGTTTATGTCAATGATCTACATCAAGTTAATATCTGTGACTTGAGATGAATAAGGATCAAGATTCATTTTTGGATATCCAATTGTTCTGCATCATTTTTAGTGAAAAACAAAATATCCTTCCTTTATTGAGTTACCTTGGTGACTTGTTTACTTTCCTCCCCACTGGGAGGACACCAACCATTCTTAACTGTAGGGAGTAAAGATTTATGTTGGCTCACAGTTTTCAGAGGTTTCAGTTGTAGTCGGCTGACTCCAAGACAGTGCAACATGGCACAGGGGTGTTGCAGAGGAGAAACAATGCATGACATGGTGTTGGGAAGCAGAGAGAGAGAGAGAGAGAGAGAGAGAGATCAAGGGAGGAGTAGGGGAGAGAAATGGACCCTTTCAGACTATGCCCCCAGTGACCCAACTCCTCAGACCAGGCCTCACCTCGCAGCATCACATTTAACTATAAATTCATCAGCAGACTAATCCACTAATGAATATCACACACCATGAACCAATCACCCCCTAAAGCCCCATCTATGAGTACATGAGGCTTTGGGGCTGGGGTTGGGGGGGCATCTGGATAGAAACCATAACACTTGGCAACTTTGTCAAATATAAGTTCAGCTCAGGCTCTTTATTCTGTTCCATTGATGGATACAATTTTTCTTCCAGAAGTACACATTGATTACTACAGTTTTATAGCAAATCTTAACAGATCTTCCAATTGTGTTCTGCTTTTTCAAGATAGCTTCAGATATGCCAAATCTTTTGCATTTCTATAGGTATGTTAAATTCAGCCTGTCAACTTCTCTGAAAATGTCCCATTGGAATTGTGGTTTTGATTTCATTGAATCTAAATATCAATTTGACGATTGCAAATTAATAGTCATGATGCCAATTCATAAATGAAGCACATATCTCCATTTATTTAGAGATCCTTTAATTTCTTTCAATGGTAATTTCTTTCATGGTACATGCTTGCAAATATTTTGTTAAATTTTTCCTTGAGTATTTATAGTTTGAGATACTATTGCCATCTGCAGTTGTTTTGTAATTTTAATGTCCAAATACTTGTTGTGTACGTGTAAAAATACAACTGGATCATACTGAATTTGTTTTCTCTGAGTCTTGCTAAGCTCCCTTATGAGTTCTAGTAACTTCTTTGAAGACTACCTAGGATTTTCTATACAAATGATCATGTCATCTGAGAATAAGCAGTGTTTTACATCTTCCTTTCAAATATGTATTCTTTTTGAGTCTTACTACATTGTCTAGAATTTCTAATCCAGCGTGAAACACAAGTGACTAGGGATATATTTGTTTTTTTATTTTAGGGAGAGGATGATTGGTATTTCTTCACTAGGTATACCATTAGCTGTATGGTTCTTGGAATCATATTAACAGAATGAAGAAGTTCCCTTCTACCCCAAAAACATTTGCTCTTTTTTTCTCATGAACGGTTTTAGAGCATATCAAATAAATTTTGTGCATCTATTTAAATAGCATATTTTAAGGAGTTTTGCCCATTAGTTTGGTTCATCACACTGATCAGTATTCAAATATTAAGACAATCTTGTAATACTAGAAAACTCCCTTTGGTCCACATAGATTTTATTTAATATTTTGTAAGAATTTTAAAGTCTATTTTCATGAGGAATATTGGCCTATAGTTTTGCTTTCTGTAGTTTCACTTATAGAAACAGATTAATACTGACGTCTCAAAAAAAGCTTTGGAAAGTGTTTTCCACTATTTCTGAGAGTTTTTGTAGCACTTGAATTATTTTTGCATGAATAATTAATAGAGTTCATGAATGAAACATCTGAACCTGGAGTCTTCTTAGTGGAAAATTTTAATTATGATTTTAATTTATGTGATTAATATAATGCTGTTCATATTTTCTGTTGCTTTTTTTCAGATTTTTCAATATTTATCTGTGAGAGATTTTATCTGAGTTGTTGAATTTATTGGCAAAAGTTGTTTATAATATTCTCCCATCATCCTTTCAATGTTTAAAGGATCTGTAACACTCTGTGATGGTTTAAGTGTAAAATATACCCCAAAGTCTCATGTGTTCAGAAATGAGACTTTTGGAAGGAGATTGGGTAATTGGAACTAGCCTCCTCAATGAATCACACCACTGAAGACTTTGTAGCTGAGTGGGCTGCTAAGAGGTAAGAACCAGGTGCAGGGGTCATTGGGAGTGTATGGCTGAAGGATATGTCTGTTATGGCTTGTGTCTAGATGTCCCCCCAAAGCCTCATGCAGTCATAGGTGGGGCTTTTTCAGGGGTGGTTGAATCTAGAGTGTGTGAAGTTAGGAATGATTCCTGGCACAATGCTAGGATCAAGGGCACTAGGATTAAATGTGTGAATGTGACCCTCCTTAAGTACCCTGGATAAGATATAAGAAAAGAAAGAGCTGTGGTCATCTCTTGCTTGCTTTGCTACCTTCTGCCCACCATGAACAGTTTCACCTCTATAATGCCTGTCTGCCATGCTGCCTTGCCTTGAAGCCAGCCCACTGTGGACTGAAATCTCTAAAAATTGTGAGCTAAATAAACCTTTTCTCAGGCTGGGGATTTAGCTCAGCAGTTCGGTGGCCTGCCTTACAAGCACAAGGACCCGAGTTCAATCCCTGGTACCAAAAATAAAAAATAAAAATTAAAAAAAATACACCTTTTCTCCTTTACCTTTGAGGGTCAGATATTTTGTCTCATCAACAAGAAAAATAATTAAGACAGTCTCTTACTTTGGCCTCTCTCTCTCTCTCTCTCTCCCTATCTCTCTCTCTCTCTCCACTGTGATGTGAACAGATTTCCTCTACCATTGCCTTCTGCCATGATGTGATGTTTGTGCCCTGGAACCAGGTAACCATGAAGTGAAACTTCTGAAACGGTGAGCCAAAATAAATCTCTCGTCTTTGAAGTTGAAGGTGTCAGGTATTCTGGCCCAGCAACAAGAAAGTAGAATAAGATAAATTCTGATATTGCTAATTTAAATTTTATCTCATTTTTCTTTATCAGCATAGGTATAAATTCATCCACTTCATTGACATTTAGAGTACACTTTTGGTTTAATATGTTTTTCCTTGTTTTCTATTAAAATTTTTATAGTCTTAACTTTTTCATCTAGATTAATAATCCTTCTTAAAGTACATCTTGTGTATGGTATGAGGTAAGAAAAGTTCATTTCCCCCATATGGCTATCTGTGTTAGTGCTATTTCTTGAAAAAAAAATACTGTTTTTCTGTAATTTTTCCCTCTTCGGGTTGTTTGGGGGATGTAAGATAAAAAATCAAATGACAATATACCATGGATCTTTTTCTAGACTCAATTCTGTTCCATTTGTCTACTTGTTCATCTTTATATCATTAGCAATCTTATGGTTATCACTGTTCATAGTAAGTCTATAAATTAAGTTATGCTACTAATATAGCTTTGTATTTATGAAGATTACTGTGGATATACTATATCGTTTATATTTCCATACTTTTTTGAATCAGTTCATTTGTATACAAAAGTTGCTGCGTTAGTTACTTTTCTCTCATTGCTGAGACAAAATACCCAGCACCCAAAGTTAGAGGGGAAAGGGTTTATTCAGCTCACGATTTGTAGAGGTTTCAGTCCATAATCAGCTGGCTCCAAGGCACAGTGGCAGAAAGACAACAGTTCCTGGCAGCAAGAGACCAGTGCTTTTCTGCTCCCTTTATCTTATTCAGACTACTGGGTTTAGGGCAGTTTTAAACTAGTCATTCATGTGTAGTAGTTTGTTAATCACATGCCCTTAATCCTAGCATCACACACTCTACATTCACCCACCCATGACCATATGAGGCTTTGGGGAAAAATCTAAACACAAGCCATAACATTTGCAATTGGATTGGATTTTGATGAGATTACATTGGTGTGATTTGAGCAAATTTGCCACTTTACCAGTGAATATTTCTTTTTTGATTTTAATTTTATTGGTACAATTTAGATATACATAATAATCACATTCATCATAGGGAGTTTGTACCTGTACATGGTGCATCTTGATCTCTCTTCTCTTTTCATATTCTCCTTCCCTCCCTTAAATCCCTCTTCCTCTCCTTATTTACAAAAGCCTCATTTCCATTTTTTCCTTCTTTTCTCATTTTTTTTCATTTTCCTTCCTTCCTTTCCCCCTCTTCCCTCTCTAGTTCCCTCTTCCTTTTGAATAGCTTTTTTCCTTATTTCACATTGTCTCTTATACATTTTGGTCCCTATTTACACTTTCAGTTTCTCACACCAGAGAGACAATGAGATATTTACACATGTGCGTTTGATTTATTTCACTTGAGAGTGTAGCTTCAAGATACATCTATTCAGCTATAAATTGTCTCAACCTTAACCTTCTTTATGGCTGAGCAATACTATATTGTATAGAAAAAACACATCTTTTTATCCATTCATCAATTTATGGACATTTGAGTTGTTTCCAAGATTTAGCTATTGCAAATTGTGTCGCTGTAAACATGGGTTCGCAGGTACTGCTGTGGTCAGATGCTTTTAAGTCTTTCAGGAAGATACTGAGAAGGGGAAGAGCTGGGTCAAATGGGACCTCTAATTCTAGTTTTTTGATTTCTGCCGTGGTTGCCAGTCTGCACTCCCACCAACAGTGGAGAAGGGTTCCTTTCTCTCCACAACCCCACCAGCATTTGTTATTGGTGGATTTCTTGGTAGCAGCCATTCTTTCTGTAGTGAGATGGAATCCCAAAGTTTTTTTAATGTGCATCTCTTCGACGATCATTATTTTTTCATATATTAATTTGCCATTTGTACTTCATCTGAGAGGTGTCTGTTCATTTCAGATGCCCACTTTTGGATTGGGTCTTTAAATTTGGGGGGTCCGATTTTTTAAAATTCTCTGTATATTCTAGATGTTAGTCCTTTGTCTGAGGGAGGGACTACTGGCAAAACTTTTTTCCCACTCTGTAGGTTGTCTGTTCACTCTGTTGATGATATGTTTTGTGGTTCAAAAGCTTTTAAATAGGGTGAGATCCCATTTGTTAATTCTTTATATTATTTCCCATGCAGTCTGGGTTAACAAGGGGTCTTTTTTTTTTTTTTTTTTTTTTGTTTTTTTT
>NW_022900951.1:125762832-125764076 GCF_012274545.1 Fukomys damarensis | reverse complement strand
TTTTGGTTTTTTGAGATAGGGCCTCACTGTGTAGTTGAGCCTGACCTGGAACTCACTATGTAGGCCAGGCTGGTATTGAACTCACAGCGATCCTCCAGCCTCAGCCTCCTGAGTGCTGGGATTACAGGCGTGTGTCACCACACCCTGCAACAATGTGTCTTTCATTACATAAAATTATTCATGGTCCCAATTATTTAGGCTTTAATGATGTTTTGTCATTTTCGGAGTAGTGGTATTATATATAGTTTCTTAAATATATTCTTATTTTAAACTTTTGATATTATAAGTTGAATTTTTCAAATTTATTCTGTGTATACGAATTTTATATCTGGCAATATTGATAAATTCACTTATTGTTTAAAGTGAATTCTTTGTAGTTTTCATAGTGTTTTCTGTTCATAGTGTTTTCTGTATTAATCATAACATCTGAAAATATAGACAGATTTAATTCTTTTCCAAGAACTTTGCCTTTTTTCCCCTTTAAAAATTTCACTGGCTGCAATTGTCTGTATAACTGTCCATACGATTTTTACAATGTTATGTAAAATTAATGAGCATTAACATCTTTCCTTTTTCCTAGTCTCAGGTTAAAAGCATTCATTATTTCACATATTTCAATAAATATTTTTAAAAATGTCCCTAAAAGTGCTATGTGTCCAGACATGGGGCTTTTGAAAGGTGATTAGATTAAGGGTCATTATGCCCATCCATGGGTTAATCCATTGATGAGTTCAGAGCTAAATGTGCAGTTAGAAGTTGGGCCTGGTCAAAGAGATGAGTCACTGTCAGTGTGACCCGGAAAGTTTTATTCTTATCCCTGACTCCTGCTTCCACTGTGCTGTTTCTGCCTCAACGCCAACCAGCCATGGACTAAACCCACTAAATCCGTATGCCAAATACAGTTCAACATCTTTGAGTTACAAATGCTACATTATTTTGTTCCAGCAACTAAAATATAACTAATATACTAGCCATATGCTATTTATTCCTTTTGTTAGGTGTACAATTACCCTATGAATATGCTTGTTGAGAATTTTTAATCAAAAATGGTTGCTGAAATTTACCAAATATTTTTCTGTGTGTAGAAAATGATACAGTTTTTCTTATTGTCCTGTTCATTCTGTGATTTATACTGATTACTTTTAAAATGCTGCTAAGAATACAGAAACTTTTCAAGATACTGTATATGTTAGAATGAATTTGGTGAATATTTAAAATGTTATATTCACAAGGAATTGTTTTAT
>NW_022900951.1:125695504-125762737 GCF_012274545.1 Fukomys damarensis | reverse complement strand
TTTTTTTTTTTTTTTTTTTTTTTTTTTTTTTTTTTTTTTTTTTGGTACCGGGGAGTTTGTGTATGACAGGTATCATTTTTTTTCCTTTAATGATTGATAGTATTCACCAGTGAAACCACCTGGATTTGTAGTTTCCTTTGCATTTTATTTCTTTAATAGATACAGGAATACGAAGATTTAAAATATCATCTTGTGTCAGTTTCGGTAATTTTTGTTTTCCAAGCAACTTGTTTCATATAAGTGTTCAAATTTTTGATATGAATTAATTCACAATGTTCTCTCATTGGCCTTCTAATCTTTGTCAGACAGCTAACAGTAAACTCACTTTTATGCCAGATATTAATAAATTGTTCTAGGTCCTTTTTATTCTTGGTTTAAACAAGATAATTTTATTAACATTTTCAAGGACTAAGCCTTTAGTTAACTTTTTCTGCTCTGTCTTTCCTTTTTGTATTATTTTCATCTATTTAATTTGGGTTTACTTTATTCTCTATAGCTTCTTTAAAGTAAAATCTTAGATTGTAATTTGTTCTCTTTCTATTTGTAATATAAGCATAATGCTATAAATTTCTTCAAAGCACTACTTTCTCTGCATTACTCAGGCTTTGATATTTTGCATGTCATTGTCACTAAGAATTCAAAATACATTCTAATTTCTCTTGTGATTTCAAAATGATTGCTAACATTATTGTTATGATCTATATCTTCAACTGATCTTTTTGTCTAGCTATTCCACTAGCTATGATGAACTGTTAAAGAGTTCAAACAATGATTTGGGATATGACCTATTCTTCCTTTAATTCTATTGATTTCAGCTTCATGTATTTTGTAGGTCCTTTGTTAGATGCATATGCATTTGTGATTGCTCTCCGTTTCTGATGCCTTGAATTTTTACCATTATAAAGCATTACTCTCTATGCCTTATAATGCTTTTTTGCTGGTACAATAATGCTAATGCCATCCTTCCTTTGGCAACTGTGTACAAGATTTTTTATGTCTTTGCATTAAAATATATCTCTTGTGGATAACATATATTCAGATATTGCCTTCACACAGTCTAATGAACTCTACCTTTTATTTCCAGTCTCCTTGATTAACATTCAATACAATATTGATATCATTGAATTTAGCTCTTTTTTTTATTGTCTCCTGTTTTATTACTTCAGTTCCTCTTTTCTTGTATTCCTTCAATTTATTTGACTGTTCTCATGATTTCACTTTCATCTGTTGCCTTTTTATGTATATCTCTTTAAGTTACATTTTCATATTAAGAAACTTTATATTCGAGGAGTTTAGGTTCACAGCAAAGTATGGTGAATTTTTAAAAATTTATTTTGCCTCAGCAGTCATTTTGAATACAAGTTTAACTCGATCACCCTTAACACATTTTGTAGTTCTACACCACACCAAACTGTCTCAAACTTGTGATCAGAGATGAAAACTTAAAAGAATCCTTTTCTTCTAGTAAACTGGGCTTCCAGCTATCCTGACCCTTCTTTTAATGGGACTGTTTATCTTTTTATCTGATGAATACTTAGATTGATTACGTACTCTGGCTACTGTGAATAGTGCTACAATGTTGATTTTCTTTCCTTTGGATATGTACCCAGCAGTCGACCTTATGGTAGTTCAATTTTTAATTTTTTGAAGACTCTCATGCCATTTTCTATAATGATATATTTTTCATCCCCACCAAAAGCATGAAATAATTCCTCTTTCACCAAATTTTCACCAGCATTTGTTTCCTCTTGCTTTTTGTGGTGTATATACACAATAGATACTATTCTGCCATAAGTAAGCATAAAATCCTGTCATTTCTAATAATGCAGATGGATCTTGAACAGTTTGTTGAATAAGTTGGGCACAGAAAGACAAATATCACATGGTCTTATTGTTAAGCAGAGTTGATAAAACTGATTTTAGAGAAGTTGAAGGAATAATGGTTTCCAGGAACTGATAAGAAGATTGTCGGAGGTAGTTAGGAAGATAGGCTAAATAGACTAGTCAATAGGTACAAAACTACTGTTTGATAGAAAAATAAGCTGTGATACTCTCTGGCAAGTAGGACAAACACAATTAATGGTAATGCATTATATTTCTAAGAAGAGAAAAACTTTGAATGTTCTCACCATAAAGAAAGGATAAAATTTTAAGGTAATGGATATGCTAACTGCCCTAAGTTGACCAACTACACCACATTATACCTCCTAAATATGTACAATTACTATGTGTCAATGAAAAACAGAAGACCATGTCCTGGCTGTGACCCACATTCATATTTTCCACACACATGAACTACTAGTTGCTCTATTCTCTCTCCTTCTCCTTCTTATGCAGTTTTTTGGGGACATAAATTTTCAGTTTATTTTTTTTCTTTTCCTTGTGTATACATTTTTTGGCAGACTGTATTTTGAATAACAAATGTGTTATTTTTATCAGATGTGTCTTTTTTTTTTTTTGTGGTACCAGGGATCAAACTCAGGTCCTTGCGCTTGTGAGGCAGGCCACTGATATCATATGTGTCTTTTGCAAGTATTTTTTTCAAGCCTGTCATTTACTTCTCAATTTCTTAGCATTGTCTTTTACAGAGCAAAAGTTTGTCACATTTTCATGAAATCCAATTTGTCAATTATTTCTTTCATGATCATACCTTTGATGTTGTATTGAAAACATACATCATCTCCATATTCAAGGTCATGTAGGTTTTTTCTATGCTATTTTCTAGAAGTTTTTTGGATATGTGCTTTACTTTCTGCAATCCACTTTTAGTTTATTTTTTGAAAGGTGTCATTTTTTTTTTGTCTAGGTTCATTTTATTCTGCACATGAATGATCGGTTGCTCTGAAACACTTACTGAGAAAAAGAGGACATTTTGTCAATTGTATTGCCTTTGCTTCTTTGTTGAAGACCAGTTAACTGGATTTATGTGGGTTTATTTCTGGCCAATCGATTGTGTTCCATTGAAATATTTGTCTATTATTTTAATGGTATCACATTGTCTTTATTACTGTACACTTGTAGCAAGTCTTGAGATTGAGTAGTGTTCAGTTCTCCATCTTTTTTCTTTTTAAGTGTCTAGTTGGCTATTCTATGGGACTTTTGGCATCTCACTATCAACTTTATAATCAGTTTACTGATTAAGGCATCTGTACATCAAGTTGGTAAGAACTGATGCCTTGAAAATAGTGAGTTGTCCTGTCCATGAACATGGAATACATCTTCATTTCTCCTTCCCCTCTTCCTTCTCCTCTTCCTCCTCCTCCTCTTTCTTCTTTGTCTTTTCTCTTCTTCTTGGTAGTGGAGTTTAACCTAGGAACCCAATTCCTTTGCACTGAATTACCTTCCCAGTCCTTTTTAAAAATGTTTTGATAGAGTCTCCTTAAGTTTATAAGTTGCCCAGACTGTGCTCAAACTTACAATCTTCCTTCCTCAGTCCCCTGGAATATTGGAATTTCCTCTTTGATATCTTTACTTTGGGTTTTGTAGTTTGCTTCTTATAGACATTGTGCATGTTTTCATTAGATTTGCACATACATATTTCATTTTCAAATAATGCTAGCGTAACTGGTGATGAATTTTAATTCTACATGTTCACTGCTGGTATAGGAAAGAACTCAAAATATTAACTTTCATCCTTCAGTCTTCCTGTCATCACTTGTTAGTTCCAAAACATTTTTTGTTTGCTTGTGTGTTTGATTAGTTGGTTGGCTGGTTAGCCAATCTTTCAGATTCTCTATGTAGACAACTATATCATCTTAAACAAACATAGCTCTATACCTTCCTTCCAAATTTATATGTCTTTTGTTTTATTTTTTTGTTTTGTTTTATGGCATTAGTGAGCACTGATAGTATAATGTTGAACAGTAGTAATAAGAGGATACATCATTCCCTTACTCCTTGTCTTAGTGAGAAAGTTTGAATTTCTCACCCAAATGTATGTTACCTGTGGGCTTTTTGTAGATGTTCTTTATTTAGTTGAAGAGGTTCCTCTCTTTTCTGAGTTTTCTGATTTTTTTTTCATGAATAGATGTGGGATTTTGTCAAAAGTTTTATCTGTATCAATTAAGATTTCCTTCTTTAGGCCAGGGATTTAGCTCAGTGGTGCCACCGCCTGTCTCTCAAGTGCAAGGTCCTGAATTCAATCCCAGTACCAAAATAACAAAACAACAACAACAACAACAACAACAACAACAAAGATTTAGAAAGATTTCCTTCTTTAGCCTTGATGTAGTGGATTAAATTCATTCTTGCCTATTCCTGAACCAGTCTTGTATATCTGGGACAAACTCCACTCAGTTATAAGTGTAATTTCTAATGTAGTGATATATTCTATTTTTTAATATTTATTTGAAGATTTAAAAATCTATGTTAGTGAGAGATATTGATTTGTCATTTTATTCTCTCTCAATGTCCTTGTGTGGCTTGGGTGTTAGAGTTATGTTATCCTCAAAGAATGGGTTAAGATGTGTTTCCTCTATATCTAACTGCTAAAAAAGATTGTAGGTAATTTATATAATTTTTCTTTAAATATTTTGTAAAATCTACCAGAGAAACCATCTGAATTTGTTCCTTTCTGTTTTGGAAGCTGATTAAATACTGATTCAATTTATTTAGTAGATTTAGACTTATTTAAATAGTCTATTTGTAGCTGGGAGCGGTGGCACACGCCTGTAATCCTGGCACTCAGGAGGCTAAGGCAGGAGGATCGCTGTGAGTTTGAGACCAGCCTGGGCTACATAGTGAGTTCCAGGTCGGTCTCAACTACATAGTGAGACCCTGTCTCAAAAAACAAAACAAAATAAACAGTCTATTTGTATTACTTTTAAATAGTTATTCTAAGTGATTATAGATGTAGATATATAGATATCTCTGACTTTTTATAAGTAGAGTTAATATATTAGATCTAAAATAATGCCACATAAAATGTAAAAATCTTGCAATCGCATAGAACTCTTCACTCCACCACTTTTCCACTACGCATTTATTTAATCACTGTCCTCTAGTTTAAAGAAATGAGTGGGAAATAGACTACTATTTCTTATATACATACTTGCTATCATTTAGATCTGTAATGTCCTCAGAAGTTCTTGGGTTAAAGACTTGTTTCCCAGCATCGCACCATTGGGACATGGTGGAAAGTTTAAGATATGAGGCCTCATGGGAAGTTTTCCATCATTAGAGGTGGTTGGTCCCCCATTTTTTTCTTTCTCTTTTGCACTCCAGCAATAAGGTGAATGGTTTTGCTCTTCACATGCTTCCACTCTGCTGTGCTGCCTCGCCACAAGGTCTAAAGAAACAGAGTCAACTGACTGTGGACCAACCTCCCCAAAGTACCAGCCAAAATGTGCGGTTTAGATGGAAAATGTGCCCCCAATTCTCATGTGTGTGGAAGATGACTGGGTCATGGATACACTCTAATCTTAAATGGATAAATCCACCGCTGAATGTGCTGTTAAGAGGCAGGGCTTGGTCAGAGGAGGTGCGTGACTGGGAGTGTGACTGGGAGGGTATATCTCCCTCCCCAGCTTTCCTTTCCTTATCTGCTCCCTGCTTTGGTGCCAGACTATGACCTGAAACCTCTAAAAATCTTGGGCCTAAATAAACCTCTCCTCCTTTAAGTTATGGGTGTTGAGTATTGTGTCTCAGCAATGAAGAAGTGACTAAGACACAAAATAATCCACTCTCTTCATAAATGTATTAACTCTTTTGTGACTATAACAGAAAACTGACTGACACATTATTTAACTTGTGTAACCCAGGATTGTCTGACTCCAATGCCCGTGTCTTACAAAATCACAAACTCATAGATGAAACCTTTGGAAGGTACCCCACTAATGTGATCTGATCAAGTGCAGTACTCCTGTGCTCCCTTTAAGCTGCCAAATAGATAACAGATGTTCTGGGGCTGGCTTCCAGTTTCCTTCTGCTCCCACTCCAGGTAGTATCAAGGTCTTGGCCATATACAAGGTTGCAATAGCTTTCTTACTTCTCCTAAAATTATTTTCTTAAAACTTCAAAGTCCTCTACTACATAATAAATTCTTGGCTTGGGAGAAAAATCCAACATTCTCATGGCCTCTGTCCTGGCATCTGACTCCTCCTATTAGGTATATTTACTTTCCAGCACTGTCTATTCAACCTGAAAAACTCTTTCATTCATCCTCTCCAAAACAAATACGGATGTCACTTCCAAACTCTATCCTTGGGGATATCACAGTGGCATGAGAGGTGTGTAATAATGTGGTACAAAGGCTTCTCTTTTGAATCAAGTGGTCCACCTTCAAAACTCAGCTCTACAACTCATAAAATATGTGACTACACACAAGCTACTTAACTTTTCTGTCCCTTAGTGTCTTCATGTGTAAAATGGTGATAATGATAGTAATAACATAAGATTGCAGAGAATGTTGGTACATATTGATTAGTATTTTGGACACCAAGATCAGATAAATTAATACTAGGCAATTATTAAAGCACAAATGGTCCCTACCCTCTTACAGAGGTAACAGTTGTGATCAGGCTTATACTATTCTCAGTATGGCCTAAAGACCATTACGCCTTTTAAATGAGATAAGGAGCAGAGCTTGTGTAAGAATGAACAATAAGTTATCACTAAGCACACTGTGTAGCACAGCTGATGTATATATTTCCTTTCAATACTTTCTCCATGGAGGAAATAGTGCATTGGTTTACATTCAGCAGCAAAAATGCTGCATTTTGTAACCAACTGGTACCGGCACTTTGGGCAGCACTTCTCCTGTGGCCCTGTAAGCCCTCCCTTGTGTGGCCATGGGGTGGGAATGACCACAGGCTTGAAGTCCCTGGTATTTGTTCTAGCTGCAACATCGATATGCAAGGTGGACTTTCACAGTCTGAATCTCACTTTCTGTAATGTAGAATAATAACTCTTCTCCTTTTCCTCCTGTTTCCTGTGTATTGGAGGGAAGCAACAATGCTAGAAGGTACTTTGAGACACTCCCTGGGGGAGTAAGCCAAAGCAGCCCCTGGGGATATGTAAAACAGGCAGCTTTCCAAGTCTGCAGGTAGATCCCTTTAGCAAAGTTGAGGAGAATATTATTGTGCCTAACTTTCTGATACCAAAAAATCAAG
Source organism: Fukomys damarensis (assembly GCF_012274545.1). Taxonomy (NCBI): domain Eukaryota; kingdom Metazoa; phylum Chordata; class Mammalia; order Rodentia; family Bathyergidae; genus Fukomys; species Fukomys damarensis. The sequence goes on along the minus strand of NW_022900951.1, from coordinate 125,755,628 downwards.
CCTGGTGCCTCACAACCTCAGATTAAAAAATGGTAGCCAAAGACAACCAAAGTCATCATCCATTCCCTCCCAAATGGTATTTTGTGTTTAAGCTAAGTGTCTTCCATCTGAAGGGCATTCTGTAATTTGGGGCTGGCAATAATACTGACCATCGCATTACTTAAAATTACCCAAATATACAAACATCATTAGTGCAAGCATGGAATAGAAAAAAATGGCATAGGCAGCTACATAGCTAATGGGGAGGACATTGAGTCTCAAAGCATCAAGTGCATCCCCACAGGCAATCATCCAATCCAAGAAAACATTGGGCCCATATGCTCACTGCTCGCCAGTAATTCAGTCTTTCTCGGAATCAGTAATAGTCTAGCACTAATGGCTCCAAAAAGGACCATATTGTCTCGCCAAACATTAATTCCCAGAAAAAGGATCACATGGAACTCGTTGCTGCTTGAACACACACATCAGATGAAATTTACGAGTTAACCTTAGAGGGAGGCAGCCATCTGAGCCTGTGAATTTGGTCCTCACAACCTTTCTCTCCCCTGCAGCCACTGTGAATTCATTTCCAGGAAGCAGCTTGCACCCACCTGATGACATTGCTGTCCATACTTGCAGTTCTGCTGCTCCCCACTTTCTCATGGCATCCGCTAGCTCAGATAAAGGCAGGCAGACACACAGGGAGGAGGAGTGAGAACAGAGATGCTGCCGCTGGTGCGGAAGAGGTGAAAGAAAGAGGATGATTTTTACTAACAAACTAGTAACCATTCGTGAATTACACATAGTGTGTCAGGTTCCCAGGAGGAATTTGTAAATCATGCAGTCTCATTAGAACTCAGTAAAAGGACTGTTAGATCCATTTGACAGAAGAGGAAAGGAAAAGGAAATTATTAAAAGTCACATCGCTGGTACGCGGCTTAACCAGAACATAATGCAAATCCATGATTGCAATTAAGTCTGAGGCTCTTTCTACTGGGTGGCGACTCTCTTGGCAACTTCTCGACTCCCAACATCTTCGTCTTCTATCCTCGCCCCCAAAACTGCAGCCCCGCTTGTCTGACAAATTTATTTCTCTCTGCCTGGAGCTCCCCTGGCAGCAGCACCAAAGGAAAGAATGCAGCTCAGCTGGGGCAGGGGATGGGTAGTTGAGAGCAACCCGCGGTGGGGTGGAACTTGGACAAAATGGACAGTTTTGCTTTGATTGGTCTGTTTGGGGCATTTAGTAGGTTCTCCCAGGAGAGCATGAGCTTTTGGACCACAAGGATGCTTTCTCCTCTTCGTCTTTGCAGCATCCAGCACATACAGGGTTTCCGTGCATGTGTTAGAACAAGCACTAATGCTCTTCCCAGCTAAGCTGTTGAGGACCACTGGCTCAGCAGTGGGCTTGGGTGCAGAGCAAACAGCAGGGATGGGCAACGTGAAGGTAGGCGAGTCCCAAACAGGTAGCAGTGGTGACAGAAGACTAGTTATTGTAGTCCGGCATGGACAGTAAATCCAAAAACTGGTTTTAGTAGAATCATCTTATGCATTTTACACTTTCTGGGAGCCTGTAAGAATATTCAAGTACCACAAGTTGTTTCCAAACTACATCTTATGTCTACTTCTGAAAACTTTCAGGATCCAATGAAGAATTATGCACTTCATATTTGGGCTGTTTCTTTTTGGTCTATTTTAATATCCAACCATCCCTTTTTGTAGGCTGACATTTTGCAGCAACCAGGCCAGTTACACTGTGGGTAGTCCACAGTCCTGGCGTTGATTGTAATTTAATCCTCTGTTCTCAAGTGTTCTGTAGGGTACCTTCATTAGTACAAGTGTCTTAAGTGTTTTCTGTTTTTTAGCCTATTAGTCTGGCTGTTAATCAGTATGTATGATAATTAACTTTAAAGAACTTATAAGGTAAATAAATGAATGTGATGCTGGCACAAAAGGGGGATGGAGAAGGGAAAAAGAATTGAGATGTGTTAGTACCCGTACTGATTCCCCACAACGAATGCAATCGTTATGTACTGCAAACATGGACCAGTAAACAGAAAAAATGTTGCGAGGAAAATACAGTGAATGTTTAAATGAGTAAAAACTTACTACAGTAAAAGACATTGCCAAGAACAGTAGGATAATGTATTTGAAAAGAGGAGGAGTATTTTGAGAGGGATATATGGCATGTGTCTTTTATTGTAATTAATTTTAATTAAAATAGTCACTGCGTTTTTTTACCACTCCATATCTGTGTAAAGGGCACCCTGGGAAGACTTTCCCTCTGACCACAGTTGCCTGCCCAAGGCAGAGCAGAGCAAGCCCTGCCGTATGACAGCACGCCCTTCTGCAGGCAGCCAGATGAGCTGTGTTCCCATGCTCCTGTGTGGCTTCACCCCTGGTGTCAGCTTCAGTAGCCCTAGTATCAGTGACGAGAGCACCCACAGGGTGACTGGGTGCTCCGGCCACACATACCAGACCCAGAGGCAGTAGGGATGGGCTATCCTGTGGACAGGGTAGCTGCTGTCTGCCCAAGCTCTCCCTGTGCCCCAAGGGAAGGCTCCCAACCAAGTCTGGGGACAGAAAGAAGCTATGGGCTAAGTAAGACTTAGGTCTGCAATTAAGGTGGCCAAGTGACCCCACCATAAAACCTTTCATTTTCAACTCTGTTCAAGGCCCAGCAGTTGTATTTTTAAATCAGGAGTGAAAAGAAATGTGGATGTCTTCACTTTTCCCTGACCTTCAGAAGTGTTTGATAGAGTTGGGCAGAGCACACTAATGCATAAGGAAAATTAAGGTACAATTGATCAGAGTCTGTAATTAAGCGCTAAATTGTCTGGCTCAAGCTTTAAGTGCTGCAGGAATTTACAGGAGGGGCAGTCAGTGAAGGCTGAGTAATGCGTGGGCAACTGGAGCTCTGACGTCTGCAAATCTGACTCCAGCCAGCCCAGATTTCCTGGAGGGGGTGGGCTTGCTTGCGGGGAGGGAACTCTGGCCCAGGGCTCTGGAATCCGTGAGCAGAGAGGCATGGGAGAGGGTGGATGTTTGACCCAAGTGCAGGAGGCCTGGCTGTGACAGGAGCAGGGAAGAGTGGGCAGCGAAGCAGGGGTCATAGGACAGGCTTCTGGGGCGGAGATCCCACAGACTCTGAGTAAGCGTGCTTTTGGAAAGCTAGCTGCAGCTGTGGGCAGAGACATCTAAGCTCCAGAAAAACAGTTCACTTTCAAAGGTAAATTGAAGGGCGCTCCCATCCCTGTGTGGGCAACACTATTCAAGGCCCACAACAACCCCAGGATTAACTGTCAAGGAGCCACAGACACTAAACAGACGTGGGAGAACAGTCCAGTGTGTTGGAAGGCGACCTCCCTCTGAGATTCCAAAGCACTCTGGGAGGGAGCAGAGATAGCAAGCATCAAACCATACTTCCAAGAATTCAAAAGCACGTTGCACCCAGAGACACCTGCTTAACAAGATAATAATTATTAGCATCTACACGGTGCTAGGTATTCCAAAGGGAATTAATCTACTCTGTCCTTCCCAAACTCTTAAGAGCCGAATATGAATATCTCTAATCCCAAGGTGGGGATACTAACACCCAGAGAATTTAAGCAATTTGTCCAAGGTGGCATGGCTGATAAGAGGCAGAGTCAGGATTTCAAACTAGGTAGCCTGATCCTCAGCCCAGTTTTCCGCCTGTCTCAGTGCAAAGGTGGGCTCTGGGCAGATCCTCCACGTGCCATTCAATGCTCAGCAAGTGACCATGAAAGCACTTATGACTCCAAAGGTATGTGCGGCCAGCCAGCAGAGTCAGAAGGACATGAAATGAAAAGGTCTGCCCCTATTGTCCCCTTGCTATCACCACTATTGTCCCCAGCCGCAGCCCTAGCAGCAGAAGCGAGAACAGCCCGGCAGCTCTCTGGAACTCCAACCCCATTTGCTTCATCTGCCTCCCGGGGAGTTGTGCAGGAAGAGGCTGGACGTGTGGGCCACCATGGCTCCTCTTGAGCTATGCTGTGGACCTGAGAGCAAGGACGAAGAGACAATGGTGTGACCAATGGCCAGGGAAAGGGTGAGGGCAGAGGGTAAAACAATCCAGGGAAACATGACCAAAGGTGAGGGAGGGTGAGATGAGGTCTCCCAGAGGAAAGGAGGAGACAGAGCTGAGCTGAGAGCTACAGGCAGAAAGACCTGGACCCGAGATCAAAGTCAGACCTCAAAGCAGCCTCAGGGGGAGCCATGAGTGGCCTGGAGGTAGGGCAGTAAACAGAGGACTTGCAGGCCAGTGTCTGACACGGGGAGGACCAGCATGGGTGGATGCCTGTGTACCAGGCTTGCAGCTCCATGCTTGACAGACTTGTGTGATCTTAATCTTCTGCTGTGCTGTGGATGTTTGACTGACCCTTCACTGACCCATGGTGAAATCTATGGATTGCTTCACAAGAGGAAGGCTGCCAGTGCATTAAAATGCCTAAGACTAGAAAGGTAACAAATATATCCAAATGTTAAACAACACTTGGATGCTAGACTCACATAAATGCTTCTTAATGCATGAAATAAACTCAACTTGTAAGTCTAACAACTGCTGTGGTTTCAAAATAATGTCCACTATAAAGGCTATCTGGAAATGTGGCAATAATAGTATCATGTGGAAATGCCTGTTATTTCTCTCAGTGGCAAAGTCTCATGTATTACTAATGCTACTGTGGTTCATTGGCCACATTCTAAATGGAATGAAATGAGAAATTTCAATTAGATGTTAATGAAAACAGAAATTCAATCTTTCCCCTCCCAAGATTGCAGAGCCCTGGTTTATGAGCAAGGCGAATTCATTAGACTTGGGTTGATACCTGGAGCACTAGATTGAAGTCTTCTACTTATTGTGTATCTTTGAAGGTGGGCTCTGAGTCTTGATGGCCAGCTTACAAGGTGCGTCTATTTGCCCTTTCCACATAAGTGTATGAGAAGGTAGGTTTGCTGACCTCTCTACCCTGCTTGGGAAGACCAAGCAAGAGGAAACCCAGCACCAAGACCAAAGCCAAGTCACCACCACACCAGACCTCTATTTAGGCCCTCGTGTTCACAAGAACATTCTTGTTGGCTATGGAATGCAGTTCCTCCGGAACTTTGTCCATTGCCTCTGAAGGTCGTGGCTGAAAAGGAATTCAGACAAGGCCGTGATTCTGCATTGTGGGAGTAAGCCTGTCCTATCGCGGAGGGTTCTCATGAAAAGAACACACGCATCTTGCTGGATGCGGCATGGAATGTTTATTATAAAGCCAGTTCTCCTTTGACAGTAAGCCCCAGGGGAGTTAATAGATTAAGAGTGAAAGTGAGAGTGGAGAAAGGGGGTGGGTTTGGAGCATAAATCCCAGCAGAGGCCTCATGGGTCAGAGGCCTGCCATCACACCTCTTTCGTCTCAGTTGCAGATGCCAAGGCCTACAGAGTGGACAGAGAGGTTCGGGGCTGATCTTTGTCCACTGCAACTCCTGCCTATTGCACCAGAGCTGAGCCAATCTGCTTGGAAGATGGCTCTTGAAACACTGTCCAAAATGGCCTCCATAGTGCTATACCTCTTGTGGCAAGCATGGGAATGAACCCCACAGCCTTCGAGGGGAGCCAGAGCCCCTCAGTGGTCATCCTTCTGGACACCCTGGGCCTGTGACTGGGTCTAGGCTGCTCCATTTGGCTCAGACTACAGGGCATGGAGTGTGATGGGCAGCTAGAGTGTCCCTGCAATGGACTGTGTCCTTCTCTGCTTTCCAGAGGAGTCAGTGAAGCCTTTATTGTCATTCCCTTGATTGTCACCATCATCAGTGTTTTCCTGATGAACCTGGGCGTGTTCTAGGTCCACATAGGTTGGCAGCCCCAGTCCTAAATCACACACACTGTGAAAGGCCCTCTGGAATATGCACAGGACTCTGAACTCCTGCCCAGATTAGCATCCCAGTCTGCCTCCTACCACTTGAGTGAATTCCCAACCTCCCTGCATCTCAGCCCTGAGCTGTAGAAAGGAAAACTCGATGTCTAGACAACTAGTTCTCCTCACTGTTGAGAAGCATGTGCGAGATAATGTCACAATATGTTCTGATCACTGTCTCCCTCTCCCCTGTCTGGGCAAAATTATCTAGACAGGGCCTATTAGCAAAGCAGCCTCCCAGGGGTTCATACTGCTCTCTTGTCTGCAAGAGGTGGGAGCACATTCAAAAGTAAAATCTGAGAGCACAATTTTTCATTTTTTCTTTGTACACAAGAGGAAAATGATTTATTGCATCTGCTCCCCAGTTTGATGTCAGTCAGCTAAAGCCACCATCACACTAGGGAGTGACGAATCTGGAGCTTTCTGTCAGTTTATAAACAATTTATGAGACCCAAATACCCATCAAACTCTGGCCTTTCCAGCCCTGGACTGGGGACAGGAAAAAGGCCAGATGCCACCTAGTCAGCCTCTTGACTCAGACTGCTCTGCAGGAAGGTGAAGCGACAGCAGTGGTCAGCACTGGCTGTAGAAAGAATGTGTTGCTGGCCTCTGGAATTCACAAATCTGCCTCAACCAAGGCATGGACCTCTGCAGAGAAAGAGCACAGGCCTGGAATCAGTCAGCTCTGAGCTCCCATCCCACATAAGATCTGTGGAACTTCACATAACTCCCTTTCCCTCTTTGAGAAGTTTCTAAAATAACTTTTGAGTCAGTCTGTACTTTTGATCTTTTTCCTATTTTCCCCATACTTGCTAGACATTTCTCTGAATTGCTTTAGAACAGAATCTTGCTCTCCTCCCTTTGCACATGAGTCCATCAGCCCTCTGTCACTTTGCACGAGCTGTCCCTGCTCTGATCTTGACTCCCACACTGTAATTATGCCCTTAGTCCTATACCCTTTCACCTACTTCCAGACCATGAAGACAGTTACACACACATTGCCTCTTCTCTACTAGGTCATCCCATCTACATGCAAACATGTCTGTCTGCTCTCTACCATCTTCCAAATACCCAGACCTTGACCTTCTACTTCCTCCCCAGGGCACTTGCTTTGGAATATCGTTTAGTCAATAAGTTCCCAATCTACCACTCCACTGGGATTCTTTCCCTGAATACTCCACCATATGCATCTTGGACTTCACAGAAAACCAATTCTTGATCAGCCAATCCTGGGCTCACCAATCTATTCCTATCTCATTTTCCCCATCTCAGCAAGTGGCACCATCATCTCCCATTTGCTCTCATCTTCCTAAAACCGAGAAGCCAGCCCTGACTCCTCTCTGTCATCCCCACATTCCACCCATTGTTGAGCACTGTTGACAATATCTTCAACGTTTAGTGTTCAATCACTTCCCAACACCTCTACTGCCACCCCGGTGGCCCAAGCCACTATCTTCCTTCTGGATTATTGCAGTATACTTTCTCTAGTCTAACGTACCACTGGCCCCATGACTTCACCCCAGTGAACTTGAACACGAGTGATGACCTTTACATTACTAAATCCATTGGTCACTTCTCTGTCCCCATCTTGATGGACTTTCAGGAATATTGGGAGAATGAAATCACAAGTTTTTCTGGTTTTCTTCTTAGGTAGAAATAGGTAGCTACCCTGAATGAGTAATGCCCTGGATATTCTCTGGTATTCTCTGACTATTCATTGCCTATAGCTTTTAGTGGCCCTTTCTTCTCTACTCCACTTAGACTTTTATCTGTCTAGGTTTTCCTTATGCTCTTAGATTCAAACTGTCTACTAGCTACTTCCAATTCACTGTACCAGTGGCTACTCATGTGCAAAACTGAACTCCAATCTTCTTTCCAAGTCTTTTCTACCTCCAGTGGCACCCATCTTAGAAACGAGACCACCATCTATCCACCTTGTGCCTGTGAAATAAGCCCGAATGTCCTCACCCCAACACCTGGCTTCTCCATCGCCCAGTCTAGTATATTCTACCACTGAACAATTTCTCGGCTTTGTTCTCCCTCCCTCCGTCTCTTCTGACAGTATTTTAAGTCTGAGTCATTATTATTTCTCACCTAGACTTATGCAACTGACTGGTTTCTTTCCTTCTACTTTTGTAACTTTTCTTGTTCTGTCTTCACACTACAGAAAGAGAGATTTTTCTGAGAACAAACATTAAGTCAGATCACAGCCTTCTCCTGCTCAAGTTTCCCGGTGGCTTCTCCATTGTTTCTGGAATAAAATTCAAGTTCCTGAGCTTGGCACTGAAACCTCTGCTGGCCCTGGCCCTATGCAAACTAGGCCTGCCTCTCTCCCAGCACCCCCTGCCCGAGGCCCCAGCCTTACCAGAGTACTGGCTGCTCCCAAAAATTGCACGCATCCTCCACCTGGGCAGCTTGACTCCCACTCCCCCTTGTACGTGGGGTGGCCTTATCCTTTCCCACAGTGCAATCCTGTTCATATTTCTATTCCTAATCAGAGCATCAGCTCCTGAAAGAGTTCCCTGTCTCTACTCTAGGCTACCAGCCAATTACTTTTGGGTCTGGTTTAGAAACTTCCTCTACAATCCCCCAGCCTCTGGTATTTCCTAGTTGTTTATCCTTATTAAAGTGTTCAGTCACATCCATATCTATCTGTTCCCATGACAGGAGGATCCTCAAAAGCAAAGACCCTGTCTGAGTTGCCCTGCCGTTGTCCCCCTGGCCCTTCTTCGCAGGAGGCACACACAATCAGTGTCACTTTCGCCCCATCTGTTCCCACAGCCCCTACCGCTGCACAGCACTGCCATGTTTGCAGTTTTCCTCCCCTTAAAAATATTGGCATAGTGTTCAAATTGTATTGGTCAATTCCACAATCATGCAATTATCTCTATCTGATATTTTGTTGGTGGTAGTAGTGTTTTATTGAGCTGTGCTTCGTTTGGTTTGACTTTAACCTGTAGTTGTGGGGCTTCCAGCCCTGAAAGGCTTAATCCAAATTCCATGGGAGACCATCAGTACTCAGACACATGGCAGCCTCGTTTGTGGAGGCGCAGAAGACTGGAGTGAGGAGGAGGGAGCTGAGGGAGATGCTCACCGCAGCAGGGTGGCAGCCACCACTGAGCCTACGACGCACTTTATACTATATAAGACAATTCTTCTTTCATCCCATAAAATGCACCTCCAGCACTGTGATGCAGAGAAGGCCAAGATCTGGTCATTCTCACCTATCAGATGAGGAAACTGAAGTATTAAAGAAGTGGAAAGATCACTAAGCGTTCCTGAATCAGAGGTCCAGGATGCCAGGGTGTGGAGGAGAAACAGAGCAAGGGCTGGTGAAGGACATCTGCTTTGGGTCCTGGCTTTTCTGTTCTGTGGCCGGGCATGAGCCTGCTTCCCACCTCTCAAATGAGCAGAGGCTCCCGGCTCAGGGGTTGGACACCATCTAGTCCAGTGATCTTAGTGAGGCCCCCAGAGCACCAGCAGCAGCAATGTCACATAGGGACTTGGAAATGCAAGGCCTGGTGAGCCAGGAGCTATGGGCAGTGGGAGCAGCGATCTGTGCTGGAAACAGCTCTCTGGGCAATTCTGATGTGGGCGAGTCTGAGAAGCACCACTCTAGCCCAACTCATATCGTCAAGGCAAGGCGGGCCCAGAGAAGGTGGAAGGGCTGCACACTTGCAGCGAAATGCTGGGCTAAGGTGTGGCCCCAGCTTGGCCAGTGGGGTACATGTGAGGTCGAGATGTGCCTTTCAGATGTGCACAAAACCCCTTTATCTGGCAGCTTCTAAAGTGCCCAGGATGGACACAAGGGCCCTGACACTTGCCACTTAAATGAGCAAATGGAGCATTGCTGGGTACGGGTCTGTGGCTGGAAGGGAGGGCTGAAGAGGGTCTCTGAGCCGGCACAGGCTGGCCTCTTCCCAGGAGCCCCACCTGCACCCCAGGTTCCGATCTTCCGCCAAGCCTGTCCTGCCGAGCACATCTCTGAGGAACGAGTGGCCTCTTTTCCAGCCATGGCACCGACACATTTACACATATTAAGGGGTCAGCTCCCAGAGTGGGGACAGTCACTAACAGGAAGGTTTGAGCCTTTTCTTCTCCCAAGCTTGGGGTGGAAGGGGACAGGGAAGCTAAGCCCTAGGGGCCAACCTGTGCTGAAAGGGTAGGCCACAGCCCAGATTTGGGCCCACATACTCCCTGTACCACTTACAACTATCCCCCTTGAGGGCCCTTCTTCATCTGCCCCAAGCCTCTTCCTGTCCTCCATGCTTGAGGGTGAGAGGCTCCCTGTCCTCAGTACCGCTCCCCCCAAGACCTCTCCTCAACAAACAATGAATCTGTTCGTCTCAGGGGCCAGGCAGCCCAGAGCTACTCTCTGAAAAAAAAGGAAGTGCACTGTCACTCCACAGCGCTAGGCACGACTCTTTTCCCCTCTAGACCAGACTGGGAGCCCCCGTGGGATGTGGATGCTTCCTCCTCCTCTCCCTCCCCGGCTTCCTCAGCACGAAGCTCTCTATCAGGAGGTGATTACATTTGGGGTGCATGATTTTTTCCCCAGACATAATTGTTTCTTAATTCTTTTAATTTCACTCCCTTTAAAGATTACAAGCAACAACCGGCACTTGATAAATGATGAAGAACATTAGTAATTAATCTAGTTTTCAAGTGGCACTGCTTTTGTGGCAATTTTTAAAACTATAAACATAAAAGAGGTTTGGGAGCACGTCCTCAGCCTAGGATGGCTGAGAGTTAAAACTGGAGGAAGGACAGACCCTTCCAAACTGCCCATGAGACCCCTGACGATGGACTGGCCCAGCCAGAACACTAAGCGGGCCTCCAAGACTGAGGAGGAAGAACACGCTCATCTATTCATTTGCATATTCTATCACTCCTTCACTTGCTCATGGAAGCACTTACTTTACCACTCATTTGTTCATTGCTTTGCTCAATCTGGTGGCTCAGTTGGTCCTGCCTCTCCTTCTCGTCTGTTCTCTGCCTGGCTTGCACACTGGTCAGGCTCACTCCTTCCCCACTTCCCTCTGTCCTTCGCTTTCTTCTGAGTAGACACACCCATCTCCCGGGCTCTCTACCGCCCATAGCACCATAGTGACTTACAGTTTCAACTGACTTTATAGATTTTATCCAAACACATTTTAGCGTGCAAAGAAAAGTATTTTCACAAATATGTACATTTGACAGAGCAACTCAGAAAGGAAGCATTAGATTCCGCCAGAAAGGCCATATGCAGGGAGCCTCTATGAATATCTACTGTAAGTCACGTACTGGGAGCACAGAGAATCCTAAGACACCTCCTACACTCCCAGAGTTTAAAATCCAAAGGTAAAGATAGACACCAGACTCAATTGTGGCAGATCCCAGTGGTACAAAAATCAGAAGCGATGAACTCTGTTCAACAAAACATATGAGTTCACACTGGCCCCAGGCTTTGATGGAGGAGTAGACGATTGTTTGGCAAAAGTAGAGAGAAAGAGGGTGCTAATGGCACATACGTGATTGTGGTTGAAAACACAGTGTATGTTTAGAGAATACAAATAGTCTTAATTTTCTAGAACAGAAGATAGGTGGGAAGGTGTTACAGGAAATAGGTTTAGCAAAACCTCAAACAAGGTTTTGAATGTCCGTAGGGGACCTGACTGTATGGATAAGAGGAAGAGCCATTGGTGGCTCCTGAGCAGAATTTGTCATAATGACAGCTAGGCTCAAGAGATGGATTTGGAAATGAGATCAGAGAGATCACAGAGACTCGGGGCCAACAAATTCTTGTAAGAGTCACACACGGCTGATGGACTGAACCAGGACAGTGGGGACATAAATGCAGAAGTAAAAATAAATGTGAAAGTTGTAGAGGAGGCTGAATCAACCAAAGTGGCTGAAAGTGAAGGATGAAGGTGAGACACTCAGATGTTTCATAGGACTTGAAAATGGGAGACCAAGAGTCTAACGGTACCATTACAAAAATGAACCAGGAAGAAATAACAAAGCGGGGAAAGATGAGGGCTTGGTTGCTAGATTGAGGAGGCTGAGGGATAACCAGATGGAAGTGGCTGGCATGCTGTTGGGCAATGGGCCTAGAGCACAAGAAGGAAGCCAGAGTAGACTGAGATATTTGCATCATACTGATTAATATCTTGATCAGAAATCCCTGACATGAGATCTCTAAGTGGACTTCTGTGAGCTTGTAAAACAGGTGTCAGCGGTAGAACTGACAACTCTCAGTAATGGGTTAGGTGTTGGTGGGGCAGAAGACTTTCAGGTTTCAGTGAAAAATGCTGACTGGATAGTGATATCATTTATGAAGATAGAGAACAAAAAAATTCAGTAGGATAGGAGATCAGGGGTAGGAAAGAACATGAGTTAAGGGTTAGAAATCATAAGTTTGGAATGCTTTCAAGCTCGGCAGTTGGAGGGGTCTACTAGGAATTGATTACATGGTTCTGGAGATTAGGAACAATATTTGGGCTGAAGATTAATTCAGAGTAGTTAAAGATGAAGCAGTAAATGAAATCATCCAGGAAGAGTGTGAAAAGTGAGAAGAGAAGAAGATTATGAACGTGATAAAAAAGAAGAGTCAAGAGTGAATCCCAAATGTTTGGTTCAAGCATATGGAAGGATGCTGGTGTTGGTTCCTGAAGAAAAGAACACTTGGGGGTTTTGAGAGAAGAGTTGAGAACATGGTAATTCCCATGTGACCTAAATAGGACTACAAGTGCTTGCAAGATACACAGGTGCAGATTTTCACGGATCTCCATATTTAATCCTGGAGGTTAGAAGGAGAATTGGACTAAGACAGATTTTTGAGTTTTGCACACAGAGATACTGGCTGAATCTGGGGTATAGATGTGCTCCCTAAGCAAAACAACATAAAAGAAATCAGAAGCCTGGTATGGAACTTCGTAGGTTAGCAAGAAAGAAAAGAGCAGTCCTTCACATGTGTGAGAACAGTTAGCATGCTGCAAGATGGAGGCTGAGAAAGAAGAGCAGGTCTACGAGGAACTGGAACTGGAACCCGAACAGCTTCTGGCAGGCACAGGAGAATGAGGCTTGGTGTGCTGGCAATGAGGGAAACATGTGTAACTGAGTGGAAAATGAGGATTGGATCAGATGCCAAAGTTTCACGAATGTTAAAGAGGGAAAAAGAAGTGTCACATACACAACTACTCTTTCAAAGTTTCAGCCATCAAGAGACAGAGAGAAGGTATCTTCACAGGACTGGAAAGATTTTACTTTCTAGATTAGGGAAATAAAAATGCTTACAGGCTTAGGAGAAAGAACAAGAGAAAGGAAGGAATTGAAAACACTGGAGAGAAAGGGCAACTGATGAGAGAGTCTGGGTGAGAAGCAGTGGTACCGACAGCAGAGGTGGGTAAAAATCAAATTCTTGGGCTGGGAGTATGGCTCAGTGGTAGAGCACTTGCCTGGCATATGTGAGGCCATGGGTTCCATCCCCAGCCTTGAAAATAAAGCAGAGTCTTTGGGAAATGTGCGATTGCTGGGAGGAGAATTTTGGACAAATTACTCAAAGGCATGGCAGATCAGTCTGAGGGTTTATCTATGTAGCCCTCACCCGCATGTGAGCATAATCACTCTTCAATCCCAGACTCTGGTGCTCTAGGTGGTTTGAGAGCAGGTGACACATTTCCATACAAAACAGAGGCAGTGTGCTTGCTTGGCTGCATTTCTGGAGAGGACCAGGATGCATCGCCCGTGCCCCGGTGGCCCTTCCCACCCTCCTTTCTACACATTGCCCCAGCACCGCCTGGTCACTCAGAGAGGCTCAGAGTGGACCCAGAAGCACAGGTGCAGAAGTTTTCCTTGATTCCACAAGGCAAGGAAGGGAAAGGGCGGCCGTCTAGATGAGTTATAGGGAGTCCAGAAGAGAGGGAGCTCAGCAAGTCTGCTTAGCAGATGCCAAATGGGCCACGAGAAGTGAGCATGTGTATCTGTGATACCAGTGGAGGTTGTTCCTGCTCCCCAAGTCCCCACACCCTAGCAGCCCCCAACTTCTCTCAGTCTCCGAGGCGTGGATTCCTCACAGACTGCAGTCCCCACAGTGGCTGTCTCACACACTCGCCGCTCAAAGGCTGGTGTCAGTATGCACAGGAAACTCCTCTCAAGGGCTCATAATCTGTCCCTGCAGAGCCCCTGGCATCACAGAGGTGACAGACATCATGTGTGACAGGATTAGAGAATCAGCTTCAAAGAAAATCACTTAACTGCTCCCTGCCTCGGTTTCTTTGTCAGCAAAAAGGGGTTAGACATTTGCTGTGAAGAAGCATGAGGTTGAAAAGAGAGAGTGCATGCAAAGCAAGAACCTTGGCTAATTAATGCTTCTCCTGAGGTCTTGGAAATCTTGGAAATCTCGTGAGGGGAAAAATACGGCCACAGAGTTTGACTCACTTCAGACCGGAAACACACGTATACCTGAACGTCTCGTGAGGTATTCTTAATCTGGGTTGATTCTCCACCCAACACAGTTGATGTCTTACTCACAAGGAGAAAAACTGTGACTCAGAGGGACTGCCAATTTCTCCTCTGCTCTCTATGGGGTGCAGCACTTTTCTTCTGCCATACAGGAGGAAACCAGCCTGACTGTCCTCATCCGGAGCTTCCGAAGGTGCCACACTGTGGGTGGTCCTGTTTAGCATAATACCAAGTCAGGGCTGGCTACATAATTTGTGGTGCTCAGGGCAAAATGAAAATGTGGGGCCCTTCTTCAAGTTATTGAGGATCTCAAGATGGTAAGAGGAGAGCATTAAATCTATCATGGGGCTCTATGAGGCATGGGGGCTTGTGTGACGACAATATGGGTCACATGTCTGTGAAACTGACCCTGCTCCAAACCCATCCTAGCACCCCCGAGATTGTTGAAGGAGAGCCTGGACTGTCATGTGTTCACTGGAGTGAGAGTTACACTGAGAGAGACAACTTTACACAAAGAGCCCACTCCAGGTTGTTTCTCCTAAGAGAACCCTGGGCAATTGCCAAGGGGCTAAGCCTCAGTTAACTTCCTGGGAATCAGGCTTCTAGCAACACATCTGTGTTGGACAACTGTTTCCTCTTGCTATAATCAATCAGCAACTGACTGCCTTTCTTCTTGCTGGTATTTGTCAGCTTTGCATTAATGTGGTAGGATACCTGAGCTAGACAGCACATAATGAGGAAAGGTTTTTTTGGCTTACAGTTTCAGAGATATGAGCCCATGGTTGGAAGGTGCCATTACTTTGGGCTTATGGTGAGGAAGTACATCAAGGTGAGAGCACATGGCAGAGAACACTGTTTATCTCATGGCAGCCACAGGGCAGAGAGAGACAGGAGAGGGCTGGGGTCCCATAGTCCCCTCTAAGGTCGTGCCTCCAATGACATCACCTTTTTCCACTAGACCTCACCTCTCACTTCCCAATACCACCCACCGTGGGCACCACAACTTCAAGGTGTGGGATTGGGGGTGGGTTATAGCACTGCTCTCGCATTTTCTAATCACTGCAGGTAATCTCTGTTCCCTTGTTCCTGCCCACCACACACAGATCCCCAACACAGCATAGTCCAGTAAGGGGCCAGTGCCTGCTGAACCTTAGGCCCTGGGGCCTTGTTTTTTCTATCTTTACTGTACATCAGGAGAGTGACCTTGCTCCTTAGATGTGGCTTTCTAGTCACCCGTCAGGGAACTCTGGGCAGAGGGAGGCTTGTCTGCCGAGTGCCTACAGGAGTGAGCGGGCTGGGGCTGAAAGGACACAGCAACCTAGAAGAGCGCTGGTCAACTCAGTGTGTGCTCGGTGGGCCTGTGCCAGTGAGGCAAGGACAGAAGTTGGAGTGTCTCCAAACGTCTGCAGCAATTTGATAATGTTTATTACATTTGCTAATAACATTAATAAAAATAATTTATGCCTTTATTTTCACTCCCCCAGTAATTCAGTTTTATTGCACTTACCAAAATATTGGTCTGTGCTATTTTGAAATCTAAAAAGATAATTAAAAAAAAAAGACCAAACTAAAACTAAATAAAAAGTAGGTGCTTCAGAGCAGAGTTGGCAGAGTGGTTGCCAGCCAGCCTTGCTATGGCAACCCTGGCTGAAGTCAGAATCATTGCTGTGAACAAGTTGTTTAACCACTTCTTGCATCTGCAAACGTCTTATGAGGACCAAGTGTGATCTTGGGCAAGAAGTCCCTTTATCAACCCTAATGTGCACACAGCAGTCCTTAGAACTAGCCTATAAAGAAAGGATCATTTTACTACCCACCTGATCCAGTTGTGAGGAGGATTAACTGGGTAGCAATTAGGATACTTAACAAAACAGGTTGCACAGTTACTAGTAGCTAGTAGTGCTCTCCAGTTACAACTCTCACTCTTGACACTCCACATTACCATTGTAAGGTTTACCCGTGTTCATAGTTCTTCTTTTTTATTTATTTTTTTCTCATTGAGTTTATTGATACATTTTAGGTATACAGTACAGTTACATTCATCATTGGAATCTTGTACCTTTACATGACAGTCTTGGTTCTCATTTTTTCCCCTTGTCCCTGCCCTCTCTTCACCCCTCCTCCCCTCCCCTTTTACAAATACTTTATTTCCATTTTTTCATGTTCTCATATTTTTCTCTGTTCCCTTATTCCCTTTCCCCTACCCTTCCCACTTCCCCTACACCTTTAGCCCTTTTCTTCCTATTTCACATTGTCAATTATCTCATTAGGATCTTATGTACCATTATAGTTTTTTAACCACATCACACATCACACATCACCATCACCGCTTCACCATCACCAGTCACTTCTTTGTCCCTGAGACACATACCCAACACCCACAAGTTCAAGAAGGAAAGGGCTATTTAGTTCATAGTGTGTAGAGGTTTCAGTTCATAGTCACCTGGCGCCAAGGCAGGGCGGCACATGGCAGAGGGGCATCGCAAAGGAAGAGCGGGGTGGCAGCAAGCAGGGAAACAGCAGAAACAGCAAGCAGCCAGCCTTCCTCTCCCATTTATTCCATCCAGGCTACAAGCCTATTGGTTGTCCACACCTAGAACTATGCCAAACTAATCAGTGGACTAATTTAGTTATCACACCGTTAATCCCAACATCACACATCCTAGATCCAGTCACCTCTGAAAAGCCCCACCTATGACCGCATGAGGCTTTGGAGGACATCTAGATAAAAGCTGTTTCAGCCATCATTTCCATCTGGGACATTGCTTTCCACCAGTCCCTTTCTATTTACCTGTGTCTTTATATTTTTTTAACTATTCATTGTTGGTGTCTAGATACTATTGATATCAGAGTATTGATCTTCTGTCTATCAGACAGACTGGACTTCCTCATTAGTTTTAACAATCTGTCTAAATCTTTTGGTCTTTCTATTGCATTATTTGCACATACACTCATTTTGTTTATTCCTGAAAAATCTTCACACCTATTATTTCTTTCCAGGACTTACTATACTCATTTGGGTTGTAGTAGTGCATCCCTGCCTTGCTTCCTACCTTAAAGGGAATGCTTCTGCAGTTTCTCCTCTATGACGCTTGATATCCTCCGTGGGTTTTTACTAGGGAGTCTTGATAGGGCTAAAAGTGTTCCCTCCATTAATAATTTAAAATGTTTTTTTTTCTTTTTTAAAAAACTCAGTTAAACTTTCTTAAATTATTTTTGTGCATCTAAAAAATCTTTTTGCACTTCATTCTCTAAATATGTTAGTATAGTAGATGAAACTAACACATGTCCTGGTGCTGACCCATTCTTGTATCCTGGGGACAAACTCTGCTTGATTATGATGTAATTCTATTTGTTTTTGTTTGTTTATTGGACTAGTGGATTCCTTTGGGTACTGTGGATGCAAAGGGAAATTACTGACTCTTATCTATCAAGAGCAATAGTTGACTTTGTTCAGATACAACGGAAAACTGGGGATTGGGCTCTGTGGTTCCACAGCCTGCCTCCCAAGTGCAAGGACCCAAGTTCAATCCCCGGTACATTAAAAAAAAAAATCACAGTGACAAAGGAAAAAGAGATAAAGATCTAAAGGAAGAGGAGGAGGAAGAGTAAATTCTCTTAGGCAGTTCCTGCCTGCCTGGTCTAGTACTTTTCGCACCCTGGGAAATCCCACCTGGGAAGCAGCCCTTTGCAAAAATCCTTCCTTACTCTTCCAACAAAGTTATGCAGGAAAGATTTTAGAAGCCCTGCTTTCCCAGTGAGGCAAGATATCAGGCAATGGCGAGACAGTACTGACATCATCCTTTGCCTCTTGAGGTCCTCTTCCCAGACTGTCTCCTGTGTTGTCATTCACTCGTTCACACTGACTGTATACTGCCTCTCTGCAGGCTTCACTGGGTTTGCTTTTCTGGTGCTCCATTAGAGGAAGAAGCATCTGACTTGTCTCTTGGTATAATCAGACGTGTGAAAAAAAGAGCTGCAATTAGAACTAATCCAGGTTTGTTTGTTTAATGAGAATGGAAGTCAGCTCTCCTGCCCTTCCTCCAGAGTCCTGAGGTGAAATTTCAGGGTCCTTCTCTCTGAATTACATAGACTACAGCTCTAATTGTGTTTAGGAAATTCATTTGTATTCAGTCCCAGAGCTCCTTTCCTCCTGCCTTCCTCTGATCACTTGGAGATTGTCAGTGGCAGGCAGCTGAGGCTCTCCAGGGGCCCCACCTGATTGGTCACACCCTGTCCTCCAGGGTAGCCCAGCCACATTTTTCTTTGTTTGGTCTCAATGTTTGTGATCAAAGTTTCTTTAATCATTCTTTATTTGGATAGAAATGCAGTTTTCTCAGAATAAATAGTGAGCCAATTCATTGATCTAGATTCTTCTGGAAGGAGTAGTGATGGGACTCCCAAAATAGACAGTGTTCCATCTCAAACTGACCTCATTGCCCATAGACACCCAGGCGAGAGCATGCTGTGCATCATTCAGACAGGCATTGTGGTCTTCTCCAACACCCAACCCTTTCTATTTGGGTTTATCCTGTGAGGTATAACAGTACTTGGGAATAATTCAGCTTAATAGGATTAAATGTTACCTTCCAGAGGGAGATGGAGGACAAATATCTCTGTAGGAAGTTGCAGGTAGGCCAACATAGCCTTGACTCTCGAGCCCTAAGAAATCTCCTCACAAGGGGATCTCTTAGTTTCATCCTATCTGAAAGATCTTGACCCAATTGACTGTTGGCCTTCCTGATTATACTACTCAACTTTTTGTTGCTGGAACAAAATACCAGACATGCACAATTTAAAGGGAAAAAGGTTTATTTTGGCTCTGTTTCAGAGGTTTCAGTCCATGGCCAGCTGACTCCAAGGTACAAGCATCATGGTAGATGGACTTGGCAGAGGAAAGCCAGTAAGCAGAGTGAGAGGAAAGAAGCAGAAAGAAAGGCGGTAGGGACAACATATAGTCTTCAAAGCCACTTCCTTTGACCTGTGGCATTTGGTTAGGCCCCACCTCTCACGAGCCCAATCAGCTATGAATTTATCAGCGGGTGATCCAGTTGTCTCTGAACTTTGCTGCGTTGGGTGATCAGGACCTCCATGCATGGGTCTTTGGGTGTCACTTTATATTTAAACACTGTCCCAGGAGACATCTCACCCATCACCGGCCTGGGAGCTGCCTTGAACTTTCAGTTTCTTGTTTGAAAAGTAACTCTTTCTCATTGACAATGATTAACAGTTTGAGCTGTAACTCCCTTAGGCCAGTATCTATGCCCAAGACGTAGCCTTAGCCAAACTGGAGAAGAAACAAAATGACAATAAAATGAGAGAGGTATTGTTTCCTTTCCATGCTTAGCAAAAAGCCAGCAGTGACTTTTAGGATGACGAACAATGATCTTTGTTTCATTGACTCTTGAGGTATCCCACAAAAAGAAATTGTTTTCATGATTCTAATAACTCGGTGGGGACATGTGATGGGCCAAATTCTGAAGATGTTTCCTCAAGATATCTGTTTTCTGGTTATTTAATGAAACACTAAGGCAGATACTACAATAAATAGATTTTGCAAGTATAATTAAGGTTCCAACACAGTTGAATTTAAGATATAGGGCTTATCTGAGCTGGTATCTTCTCTGGTGTGTAGCACCAAGCGGAATTTAAAGAGATTCAAAGCATGAGGAGGACCTGATGAACTTTTACTGGCTTTGAGAGTAGGGAGACCATGTGCAAGGACCAAAGAGTGATGGGAACTGAGGCACCTTTCAGTCAGCCACCAGCAAAGAAACTGGGACATCAATCCTTCAACTGCAAGGAATGTGACTGCATCAACAACCAGAATGTGTGCTTACCAGATGCTCCCCAGAGCCTCAGATGTGAGACTCAGGCAGAGGACCCAGTGGAGCCTTGCCCAGACCCAACTCATGGGAACCCTTAGAGAATCCATATATGTTGTATATGGCTCCTACGTTGGTGGTAACTTGTCACACAGAAGTAAAGAAGCCGTGCAGGACGTGTAGCCAAGGTGCATGAGGGGATATACACCTGACATGAGGTCCCCCACCCAACCCCTAGCAGTGCCACTAAGGTTGTTCACTGGCTGAGGCCCTCTGGTTGTTGAGGTGCTGGGACACACTACTGATTCACCTCCCCTACTGGCCTCCAGGACTTTTTTTTTTGGTACCAGGGATTGATCTTGGGACCTTGTGCTTGCAAGGCAAGTGGCGGAACCACTGAGCTAAATCCCCAGCCCCCTCCAGGACTTTTTAATTCAGCCAGTAGGAATCATTGCTGTTATTTTCAGAGAGCTGGGTACAAAGCACTTCTGTAGTGATTATTTTACAGGAACCTCACAGAGAACCCCAGAGGTAGCAATGACTGCACCCCCATTTCCCCAATTGAAAAGCAAGGCCTGAAGAGGGGGAATGGCTGGCTCAAGCTACCAAAGCAGCACATGGAAAAGCCCCTGCTGCATATGCCACTGAGCCAGGTCCTCACAGCTGCTACTCCCCCTGTGGATGAGAACTGAGTGGCAGAGACCTCAGGCAGCCCAGTAGGCCATAAGGGACCTGTTCATTGTCTGCAGCACCATCACGCAGGCCTTGCTTTCTCTTGACCTTCAAAGCTTGTGGCCAGGCTTCCATATGTTACTCCCCCCGCTTTTCCTCAGGTCTTCTCCCAGTGGGGTGTCCTTCATCCCCTGAAGCAGCATCACCTTCTCCCACTTTCTATAGGAAAATGTTTTCCAAGTGAAGGCTCAGACCCCGGAGGCAAAGGTCTTATCTGCCTAATAAGCTAGAATTAATTCCTATCCAAAGGAACAGAAAAAAAACAGATTCAGCCTGATGCCTGGGATTTAGTTTTAAAAGTTCAACTCTTCCTAAGGGGAAAGATGAAATTGTGCCACCTGAAGTGGCCGAGGCACATCAGGGCTGGGCAGTCCTGTCTCCTCTTCCCAAGGCAGAGTCCGCAGGGAGAGGTCGGCAGAAGGCGAGACTGCAGGGACCAGTTTTACACGTGCAGCGAATGGTTTCAGAAAGACACGAGGCCGCTGCCCAGACTCCATCATATTAAAACAGCATATATCTTAAGGGGTTTCTTTAGTAGAGTCACAGTGCCGAGCATGCTAAATATCCCTGCCCTGGCATGCTTTGGAGCAGCCTTGCATGCTGTCACTTACCCAGCTTGAACACAAGCCACTTTGAGGTCTCCTTATGGCCTAGATGTAGATGTCGCCAAAGCCTCATGTGCTCACGGGGCTTTGGGGAGGCGACTAGGTCATGGGGCCATGATGAGTCCGCCGATGACTTCCTGTTAGGAGGTGGGATCCTGTCAGAAGAGGTGAATCACTGGGGATCTATCACTTCCCTGCTCCTCCCTGAGTCTTTCTGCTTTTCACTGCCCTGCCGTGAGATCCTCTCCCCCGCGATTCCCCTCTGCCATGCTGCCCTGGCCTGAAAACTCTACAAACCGTGAGCCAAAGAAAACCTCTCCCCCTTTAATTTGAGCATGTTGGGTGTTGTGTCCCACAACAAGAAAAATAACTAAGATAGTCTCTGATCCTATCAATACACGCATGCTTCTAATCCTTGCTCTTGATCCTTTCCTGTCTCACCTGAACCCCTTCCTGCCACGTTTGCTTTCAGTGCACCCTAGAATGCAAAGAAATGTGTTCTATCCACCACCAAAGAATGGAAGTCCAAGCTACATTTGGATTTACTGTCCTGGTCCTCAGCTAGAAACCAGGCTTGTGTGATACTTTCCCTTTAACAGGAAAGAACTAGGCCAGCCTTTTACTTCTGAACAAGTCAGGGTCAGCCAAAATTAGAATCTAGACAGGAAGTAATTTATTGCCACATTATCCATAATAGCAAAGAATTGGACACAATCGAGATGTCAGGCAACACAGACTTTGTTAAGAAAATTGTTGCACATCATCTCCAAGGAATATTATGTGGCTATTAAAAATGATCATTAGGAAGACAATGTTTCAACATATAAGAGGCTTGCAATTTAATCATAAGGAAAAAAGGGCTGAATGTAAGACTATAAATACACTGTAATTACAGCAACATAGAAAAAAACACACACACGTGGCCAAGGCCTGCAAGGCAATGTGGGCTAGAAAATGAGCTCTTATGGACTGGGAAGCAGGGATTATGGGCTATTTTTTCTTTATAAATTTCCCCTAATGTTGTTTAATGGTATCATAATATTGTTGTTACAGTAAATGACTGCCACAGGGAACAAAGGCGAGTCTGCAGCCTGGAAGGAGATGTCAAGGAAGAGATGCGAAGAGAGGCTTTCCTTACCACCCTTGAAGTTGATAGTGAGCAGAGACACTGTAAAACAGCCCCTGCTGGTTCCTCGCCCTGCCTCACCAGCCAGCCCTGGACAGTGTGGTCAACCTGGGGCTCTCTTGGTCCCCACAGTGCCTGAGACGGTGCTGCAAGTACAGTAGCTACTTACCATCTATCTCCTGGCAATTAACATACGTCTTCCCTCTGTTCCCTACCACAAAATAATTCTGGGTGCCCTTGGAGCTCCCCATCTCAGCACTCCCTTCTTCAAGTCCGTTGGACTTTGCCTGGCTGGGATTTTTCACATCTTTCATTCATCCTACTGTCCCCCCAAGTCTAGGCCACCACTGTCTTGCATCTGAACTACAAGTCCCGAAGCCTACATCCTCAACCTCACCTCCTATACAAGTGACCTCTAAGTGGAGAAACTCGGGGCAACCTATCTTGTGACAGGACAGAAAAACTTGGACTTTCAGTTGTCTTCATGTACCGTGTACACAAGTCACTTGGATCAGTTGTGTGTGTTTATATACTGCAGGTGAGATGGCTGGCAACCTTCAATTTGGATTATAGATAGCATCCGGATGTTTGTAAGACATTACTTAGGTTGCTTCACTCCCTCCTCCACTGCCTGCAGTGCATACGTTTGTGTTACCCACTAGTGTTTCAGACCTGGGTGGTCCATGACATGCATTCTTCCCAGTTGTACATCCAACTGATGCCAAGTGGGTAACTTCAGATGGGCCTCAGTGATGTTGTTTACAGCATGAAAATTCAAAAGCACTAGGTATCAAAGAGTTCTTTTCTACAAGAGTGGGAATGAATACTCACTAGCATACTACTGAGTTAATTTTTCTCCTTGGATGTGTTTTTCTGTTTTTCTGGGCTCTTGAAGATAAGGTAAGCAACATGTCACCTAGGTGGCTTTCCTTCTGCCTTCTTTGCCCCTGCTTCTGCATTCCCGCCTCATTTTGGAGCTCCTTAGATGCAGGAGTTGTGTGTGAATGCACAGCACAAGTCAGGGCACTGTGTGGGTGCTCTCAGAGTGTTTATGAAACTGAATGGCATTTCTAACACAGCTGAGAGACCATAGTTGTGCAGTGCCCATGGGTCCTGGTGACTTGTCCTGGGCCCAGCTAAAGCAGGAATTAGGAAATTCTCAGTCTCTGAGAAAGGGCCAGATTAAGAACTCATCTCTAAACACACACATTGCCATCCTCCTCCTTGCCCAGGGCATCGGGCTAACAGTGTCCTCAACCTTCTCCAGTTTTTCTCTCAAACCCTGGATGGCCTAGAGGCTGCTATAGGGGAATCTGACCTCCTGCTGAAAAAATAATCATTCACACCACATTCTTGAGCAAACAGCTGTTAGGAAAACCATTATGCCAGAGGCAAGGATTACAGAAATGGGTCCCATTGGGTTCTAAATGGAGACTTGTTTTCTTTCTGCAATAATCACTTATAACATTTATTATTTTCTCCTGCAAGTTGATCCTTAAAGCCACAATCCAGAATCATGCTAAAGACAGAACTTTCCGAAAGGAGAAGAGGTAACAGCCTCTTGGAAAGAACAGCTGGATCCAGAGAACCATGAGGAAGGAGAAGTAAAAGGCAGAGAGACAGAGCTGGCAGTGTAGCACAGCAGGAGATCAGCTGTCTACCATACTCGAAGCCCCATGCTCCATGCCCAGCACTGAAAATTAAATAAAGGAAAGAATAGAGAAAAGGCAGTCTGTGGTTCCTCTTCCTGACGATGAGTGGTAAGGCTGGGGATGCCAATCCTTCCCTCAAAACAGCCAACAGGTCAAGAAACTCCAGGGAAATAGATTTTAGGGTTGTATGGTCCAAAAATATGACTTTTTATCCTCACACAGCCCCTGCTAGCTGTGACTGGGGTAAATTAATTAAAATATGCTGAGCCAGTTTGCTCACCCTCACTGTCACTGTAGGAACAAAGGTATCTCCCTCACAGGATGGTGAAAATTAAAGAAAATGTGATGCTTAAGTTTACATATCAACTCAGCTAGACTAGAGTGCCCAAGTGTTTGGTCCGATTCTAGTCTAGATGTTTTGTGGAGGTTTTGTTTGTTTGCTTTTGGTGTGTGCTCAAAATTTATAATGAATAGACTTCGAGTAAAGCAGATTACCCTCCACAAGTCAATGGACCTCATCACATCAGCTGACGGCCTTAAGAGTAAACACTCGGATTCAAACAGAAAAATTATGCTTTCTAGATTGCACTGCAAAAACTCTGCCTGCTAGCCTTCCCTATGGATTTGCCAGTCATTCCATGACAGCATGAGCTAATTCCTTAGTCTCTCCCTCTTACACATACACACACACACACACACACACACTCACATTGGTTTTGTCTTTCTGGAATAGCTTGATTGATGTAGTAGACAATAGGCAGGCTCACAACACAGACATAGACATAGAGACATAGGTTGTACCTGAGACATAATAATCCCTCTACTGCCTAAATAGACATTAACACTTCTGAGCATTTTTATTGTCTCATATCATAGCTTCTAGTGTCTAATTATCCTTGCCAGCCAGTGGGCCCCCATCTCACACCCCTTCAGTTTGTTGACAGGTTCTGATTGAACATCTACTTGGATGTGAAATCTAGTTGCACATTACAGGCATCAAGAAGCCTCTTTATAATTGTCAGTTCTCAGGCTCCATTTTCAAATATGCTGAGTGAGTTGGTCTGGGATGGATCCAGGATATCCATAGGTGTTCAAAGCTCTCTGGTGACTGTGAAATACATCAGTGTTGAAAACCATTGATGCCAAGTGTGCCAAGTATATACTACAAAGACTGATGTGAAAAAGATGCATGCCTCTATTCCAGTACTTTTCCTCTTAATGCAAGATACTATCCTCCCCAGTGCCCAACGCAGAATATCAAGTCCTCCTTTATTCTTCTCTTCCTTTCATCCCTCAATCTGATGCATCAAACCATCCTGTTGTCTCTAGCATCAAAGATATCATTCCTCTGTCCCCTGCTCTCTAAGTCAGCTGCTACTCTTGGTGCAAGCTCCACTATATTTTTTCCTGGCCATTGTATTGAATTTTGTATGAGCACAGAGCCATTCAGGGACAGGAACACTCCAAATGATCTCAATGTGGAAAGTTCTGGGCCAGAGATGTAGTGCAAGTTCCTGAATTTTATTCCCAGTACTGAAAGGAAAGAAAGAAAGAAAGAAAGAAAGAAAGAAAGAAAGAAAGAAAGAAAGAAGGAAGGAAGGAAGGAAGGAAGGAAGGAAGGAAGGAAGGAAGGAAGGAAGGAAGGAAGGAAGGAAAGTTCAGCAAAAAGAATTACTAACAAGAAGTTTTGCATGATGGAAAAGTTCCAGAGATCTGTTGCACAATATGAACATATTTAATACTGCTAAACTCTACTGAATTGGTTAAGATTGTCAATTTCAAGATATGTTTTTTGTTACTGTTTTTACAATGTGCTTAGTGAAAGAAGTCAGACACAGAAGAACATGTATTCTGGAAACATCTAGAAAAGGCTAATCTATATAGACAGAAAGATTTGTGGCTGTCCAGGCCTTGAGATGGGGATGAGAAGTGACGACTCATAGGCATAATGTTTACTAGACTGTGGTGATGGTTTCATAAATTGGAAAACAATTAAAATTATTAAATTTCATGCTTAAAACTAATAGATTTTATGACATGTAAAGTCTGCCCTATTAAAGGTTGCTTTCAAAAACTTTTAAGTATGACAGGTCAGGGCATTGGATTAATAAAGGCCAGCTAGTAATGAATAAGAAGTATAAAGAACGTGGGAGTCACTTATAAGGAAGCAGCCTCTACCCCTAAGGTTGACATAGTGCACCCAATGAAAAGGCCAGCTCCATGACTGTAAATTACTATGGCTACTGGGGAAAGCAGGACTGGGGCTCCTCAAAATATTAAAATGAGACTATCATGGGATATATTCAAAGGAATACCTTCAAAGCTACATTGAAGAGACTTCTGCACTCCCATCACCATGGCAGCACTGTTCACAATAGCCAGGAAAGAGCAAAAGCCTGAGAGGCCATCAATTGATAAATGGATAAAGAAAATGAGACACGTGTGCACCATGGAATATTATTCGGTGATGAAAAGAACAGAATCCCATTGTTTGCAGCAACATGGATAGCTGGAGGATATTAAGTGAAATTAAAAAAGCACAGAAAGACCAATACTGCAACAATCTCACTTATCTGTGGAACCTAAAAGCACTGTTTGCCTAAGTAAAGAGAATAGTGTTCACCAAAGACTGGGAGGGTAGCAGAGCAGCAGGATGAAAGGGGGTTAACCAGTGTGTACAGAGTTAGGATTAGGCAGGAGGAATAAAGCCCAATGACCACAGTTAGCCGTAATGTAATGTATATTTCAAAGTATCAGAACTGGACATTTCCAAAGATCTCACTACAAAGAAACGATAAATGTGGGAGGTGCTAGATGTGTTAAATACCCAGATTCAATCCTTGCCTAACATATGCATATACTAATGTGGCACTTTGCACCCTGTAAGTATGTGAAATTATGTGTCAATTTAAAATATTAAAACTACCACACTACTGAGCATTTTTTCATGTACCAAATTGTTACGTGTGCTTTGGCAAAATGCCTATTCAAGTCTGCCCATTTTTTATTCAAGTTATTTGTGTTTTGGCCGTTGTGGTTTAGAGCTCCTTATGTAATCTGGATATTAACTCCTTGTCAACTGTAGAGTTTGCAAATATTTTTTCTTATTCTGTAAGTCTTTATCCTTGGCTGTGCAGAAGTGTTTTAATTTATGCAGTCCCATTTGTGTACTTTTGCTTTGGTTGCTTGTGCTTTTGTGATCTTATCCAAAAAATCTCCACCCCATGGAGACACAGAAATCCCACTTCTCCTCCTGTTTCAAATGTGTATCAGTCTTTTGATTCTATTCAGGTTGGGATAAATTAGTGCTGATAATGTTTTGCCCTTCTAGAGGGAGGTTGAGACTGGGGGCTGCTTAGGATTTCTTTATAATTCTGAGGTCCAGCCTTCTGTGTAAAAGAGCTCATATGGAATTTCTTGACTTGTTCTTTTTCTCATCTTTCCTGGAATGACTTGCACCCCACCCCACTGAGCCCTTACTTCTTTCATTGAGAGATGTGTCTAGAGGGTCATTCTGACCTCAGAGGTGAAAAATGAAATGCAGTGGTCCCTAATTACTTCCTTGCTCAGGACCAAAAGTGCCTTATTGACCAGTGTAGCTTGAGTCACCATGGCCGTCAATAACAACACCACTGACTTGTTGTCTTAATGGCTGAGGCCAATTGACTATTTGCTGATCTGATTGATTCCTTGATTCACAACATGAATCTGCCCCAAAGTAGCACTGAGAGGAGCACGTAGGCTAGCTTTATGTGCTTTTAACACAATCAGTTCGACCTGTGTGTTGGTTTCCCTCTTGAGTTAAAAGGTTGTTGTGAGTGGGTGCACTGATTTCATGAGAATCCCCAGGAGGTTTGGTGGAGGCTGAAGGCAAACGTGCTGTTCCTGAAAGCTTGTGATCCCTTGGGCTCTCCAAAGATGGTCAAGAGTTCAAGCCATGGTGTGAACGTGAGGCTTTTTCTCCCGGGAGTGCCCCCTCCTGACTCTCTACCCAAATGCGGCCCAGACTTCACCCGCCTACCCAGTTCCTGGGGGACACCTCGCCTGGCCCCCTGGAACAGGTCATGCTATCCTGCTGTTTAGTCTCAGAGTATCTTATAGTTTTCCTTTTTAGCATTTACCTCAGGTGACAAAGTCTCTCTACTTCTCTGGTTAACGTCTGTCCTTCCCATTAACAAGTTCTATAAAGAGATGAACAGCTGTCTCCTCCCTGGAACCCTGCCTTCATGGAGCCCAGCGTGTGAAGCGGCCCCTTTCCTTTCCACCTCCTTTGGCACCACTGTGGATTCATAGCAAAGCTGCTTCCCTGACAGTCCCTGGTCCTAACTTAGCAGCTCTTGAATCCCACCCACAGATGTCCCCGCAGTAAATCTGGCCACAGGAGAGACCACTGCCCCTGTGCTGTTCAGCCTTTGCCTTGTCACCCTTTCTGATCTAGCACAGGGTCATTTTCTTAAGTTTCCTGGGCACTTTGCTCAGGTCGATCTTCTGTGCAAAAGTAAAGCTCAGACCCACACTTCTCTCAATCGCATGAAAACACTTAGCTCCCACACAAGCACATCATAAAATCCAGTTAATTTCCCTTTGGCTCCCTCGGCCTTCTCTCCTAAGTCGGATTCTGAGTTTGGCTTGGCCAGTGGAAGGGCTGTGCCTTGGGGAAGGGTCCTACTGCTCGGCATGAGTCACTCATTAAAGTATCCCCAGGGCTTTCACATGGGGAGACAGCAACTTGTGACTTGTGAGCAGCTGAAAGGTTTCTCTGTGGTGCAGAGGTTTCTTCTGAAACAGAAAGATTTCCCCAGTCCTGTGTTGCAGTCAAAGGCCTCACTGGATGGTTTTCTGTCCTTTCTCAGATGGTCCAAGGGCCTTACCTCCCTGGTGTAAGCTTGAACCTGGTGGTATCCAGGCTCCCCAGAGCCTCCTGGGGACTGAAGAGGCTTTGAAGAGAAACTTTGAGACAAGGAGAAGACTCACACCCACAACCTTCAAAAGAGAGCATTCCAGGATGAGTTAATGGTATAAGCAAAAAGGGTGGCGATAGAAAAATCTGCAAATGAAGGTTGTGTCATACTGCTTCATTTACCTTGACTCTGGGACTCCAGAAAAGGATTGTGAAAGATAAGGCTGAGGAGGCTGCAGGAGCTAGATCGTCTGGGGTCTCTGACATAAGCTGTGATCAAGGACATGAACTTTGTGCTGAGCTTACCAGCCTTCTGGAGTGTTTTCAACAGGAGGTGACTCAAGCACATTTATCCTTTGATCAGTTCCATTTGGCTTCTGTGTGGAGAGTAGACTACAGAAGGAAAACGGGGGTTTGAAAGACCACCAGGAAGCTAGGTAGTTGGGCATTAAGGCAGTGGTAGCCCAGGACTAGGAAGGAGGTCCTAAGCATGAAGAGATGTAGACTGGATCAAGAAATAAGGAAGATGATGAAGGGACAGGAAAGAATAAATGACTGAATTTGGGCCATAAGAGCCAGGACACATCAAAGATTTATAAATAGTTCTAATTCATTTGGATTTGTGATTCTAGATAATACACTAAGTGGTTCCTACTAAGCATCGAGTGTATGCACAGCTCTCTATTTGGTAACAGCAATCCAGGGTTGCATAATATGTGCGTTGCTGCACACAAGTAGCTCTGGGTCTAATGGAAAAAAAAAACAGACCAGAAAGTGCTCATGAAAATGGAGTGGCCCTTGTGGCTAAGGCCCAGAAGAGAAGCTCCAAGTCTAGCCTCAGGGAAGTGGTAAGGTTGACAGGGAGGCTTTCATGGGAGGAAACCACAGAGCTAAGTCTTTATGGGGAGCAGGTGAAGGGGATGGGGGGTAGGTACAGTGAGCAAATGTACAGCATGTGTGGGAAACAGCATGGTGCCTGAATGGAGCCAGGGACAAGGTAGATGGTGGCACCATTAGTTGTGATCTGGGATGCAGAAGGCAGAGCAGCTTGTGGTGGTGGTGGCCCGCGGGGGGGCATGACTGGGTTCTGTCTTGGAGAAATTGTGCTTGAGGTGTCTGAGGAATAGTGAAATCAGCTCTGCAAAGAGCTGCTTTGCACTGATGGAACCAGGTTAATGAAGAGGAAAGGTGATGGTGGTGGCCTACATGGCCAACGTGCCCTCCAAATTCTCAATAGCGTAAGAGCATTGCAACTTAGCAGGACTGGAAAGAAGGGAATAGAGACTGCCTGTACTAGTTAGGGTTCACTAGAGGAACAGATTTAGTAAGATTAAAAAAAGGTAGGCTTACGACGGCCACCTGCAGAGTCAGGAGTGCAAAAGTGCAAAAGGGCTATCTGCAAGAAGGTATGGAGCTCACTGCAGAGTCCCATGCCAGTGTGGATGAGGAAACCAAATGGACTGCACTGGAAGGCGAAGTCTGCCCTGCAAGCCTGGAGACGGATGCCTAAAGGCGGAGTTGCAAAAAGAAACAGGGTGTTTTCACCTGTCTTTTAAAAAGAAGAGACCAGCAAAATGGGTCTGTGAGAGTGTCAGCAGCCCAGGTAATCATGCAAGATGGAGGCAAAGAGCAGAAACCTGGCTTGAACCAAACTCTGAAAGTTCTTGGTGAAGAAGCCATCCTTGGGCTCCGCACCCGGGAGGTGTGGTGGAAAGATTTTGAGCAGAAGCAGGCCCTGTTCCTTCTGCAATCCAGAATGGTGACTTCGGTCTGGTGTGCAAGAGGGAAAGGAGTGTCACAGGGAGAGAAGGTGCATCCCATAATCGAGGATGGATGTGACAGGACTCAAAATGGCAAGCACACCGGAATGCCAGGAGATCAGCATGCATGGCCTTTCTGACAACAACTGTGACTTCAGCAGGCCCCGAGCTCAGGGCAACATTCAGCAGAGAGAGAGGCGAGCAGAAATCAGTCACAAAGGGCACCATACACCAGGTCTTAAGGAGTTTAGACTTTGTTCTATTGATGATAAAGAGCCACTGGATAATTTCTTTACTTTTCCCGGAAGAGTGACTTTATTGTTTTTGTAAACATGCATGTGTTCTCCTAATCAGAAATTAGATCAGTCCAGAAAATTCTAAAGGAGAAAATTTAAAATAACTTCAGCCCCTGCACAATAATCACCATTGGAACAAGCTTGATTCTGATCTTACCTTCCCATTTGTACATAGCCATGAGAAAGGACAGAGAAGGGAAGCAATTTCTAATGGGATCAGTGTATACCTGTAATTAGATTATTAATGTCTCTGTAGCTTTAAAAAGATATCTCATGGGGGAAAAAGTAATCAGATGTGGGTCGTAAGATCTCTATGGCTGGTGAAGAAGGGAAGGATTAGGACCAAGGAGAGTTGGGTGTCAGGGGACAGGGTAGGAGCCATCGTAGTGACTAAAGTGAGAATAGAGTTTGAGAGAGGCCAGGTTAGTGGGCTCAGAGAAAGGCACTGGGGACCAGGTCTGCTGTAGGAGCAGATTTCCCACTGCTTAGAGTCTGCTGCAGAAAGACACCAGGGAGGCTCTTCTGCATGATTCATAGGGCTCGAGCTTCTGCGATTAGTAGGTGTTGCCACAATCAGAAATAAGCCAAGCAAGCAGAACAGGCATGCTGGGGAGACAGTCACTGTTTCTTCTGATGTGTGAAGATTCTTCAGCTGGGTGTGGGGGCATCCAGCAGGCACACGGAGCTGGGAATCTGTGGCTCAGATGGCAACAGGCCCGAAGATAGGGACCTGGGAACCAGCTACACAGTGGTGAGCACAGCCACTGTGGGAATGTGAGAGCTCTCTGGGGGAGGGGGTGTGGAGATAGGGAACTGGGCCAAGGACAGAGGCTTAGGGCGTGCATCTTCAGGGAGAAAGGAGGAGAGAGAGGAGTCATGGGTGGGGAAGAGGCCAGCAGTCCTGTCTCAGGGCTTTGTTAATGGGGTCTTTAGAAAGTTTCTGGGAGACTCAAATACAAGGCCTGTTTGGTGAAAGAGAAGGAAACCAATTTTGCAGCGTGGGGAAGGCATAGCAATGGGAAGTCAAGAGCTCAAACCGAGAAAGGTGAAGCCAGCTGCTCTATATGAGAGGCTTGAGGAAGTGGGGGCCGAGAAGGGGCCTCTGGATGTGGCTCCCAGGATGCCTTGAGTTACAGGGACAGATGTCTACGAGCTGAGGAAGGAGCCAGGGTGAGGGAGAGATGGCTTTGCAAGCAATCTCCACTCTGCAGATGTTTGGTATGCCAGCAAAGGAAAAGGAAAATAGTCCAGGAGACTAGAACATCCCTAGGTGCTCCCTAGGATGAAAAGCAAGAGCCAGGGGTGCAAAAGAGCCCGGGGAAGTAAGTATGGGGGCGATGACTTTGAAACTGGGACTCAGGAGGCTGGGTGAGAGCCAGCAGAAAGAGACAGACCTTAGGATGGGAGGCAGAGAGGGATAATGAGGTGGAGAAAATGCCAACATTTACGGCTCGAGGGAAGAAATCACACCAATTACAGTCCCACTTTCTCAGCATATACACCATGCCAAGCACCAGGCTGAGGCTTCCTCAGGTATTATTTGGTGTCATTTCCACAACAATTCATGAAGTAAGTACAGTCACCACCCACAATTTACAGAGTAAAGAAATTTACAGAGAGCAAATATCACACGGCTGGCTAGCGGGAAAGATGAGAGCCAAACTCATATCTGTGAGGCAACCAGGTCCAAGCCCTTACTTGTGTTAATGGTCTCACATGATTCAAATAGGAGGCCAGGGAGATCAGGATGTGATCAGCAGTGAGAGAGGATTGGAAAGGCCTTAGAACGACTGATTTGGAAACAGAATAACCAGGTTAAACAAGGTGAGACCTTGCAATGACTCAAGGAAAGCCCAGTTACCTGGAGTCTCCAGTTCTTCAGTGCCCAATACAGAAACACACAATGTGTCTTGGATAAATGAAAAGCTGAAGGTCAGAAACAGTCTGTGATGTTCCCACCTGAGATAGCTCAGCTAGAACTGGTACACAGGACTTTGGGCTTCAAGGGCACAGCTAGTTGTAACCTAACCCATGAATGCGCAAAGCCAGCTGGGAAAGCCAAAGCACAGCCCTAACCAACACACAGGGCAGCCTGGCTCAGAAACTGTGGTGCCAAACAAACGGACTCTGGAGTCTGCTCGATCTGGATTTCAATGCCAACTCTACCCTTCCTGGCCATGTGCCCTTTGGTCAGTTGCCTGAGTTTTCTAAACCACTAAATCCTCCGTGTCCTGCAAATCGTGACAGCAGCCACCTCACATAGTTATTGTTCAGCTAAACCATGGCAATGCTGTGAAGTGCTTACCACAGTGCCTGGCACCTACTGAGGGGTCAGCAAATGCCCATGGCCGTCGTTGTTGTTGCGTGGTGGCTGTTCTTGGGGAGAATATGACTTAGAGACAGACTGCTGGTTTGGATTAAGTTCCTGGCTGGCCATTTAATTCCTCTGACCTGAACAAGTTGCTGCACACAGGAGACAGCTTCCTCTGCTTTAAATTGGGGCTAATTTGCAGGTGGCTGCAGAGATAATTAGGTAGTAGGTGGGAAAGCGCTTGGAAAATGACAAAGTGCTCTGCAACGGTTAGTTATTTCATTCTACCTTGGAAGTAAAAGATCAGCCTTCTAGAAGGCTAAGCACAAGGGATGAAGGAGAGGGAAAAAAAACCCTCCATGCTAAGCCTGCATTCACAAATCTTAGTACTTTCCTTCTCTGTCTCTTGCTTTAATGCTCCGGTGTCCATGTCAGGTTTATCCTGAGTTTCCTGCAAATGTTTGGTTGTCTTCTATCTCAAACAAAGAATTGAAGTAAGAAGAATGGTTTGGCCATCTCTCCTTTCATACCACCCTCCCCTTGTCCTCTTGCCACATCGAAGGAATCATTTTTTTGGCTCTTCTCCAACAAGCATTTACTGAGCTCATTAATCAGAGGTGTCATTTTTTGTCTCATCATAATACCTCTGTCTTTGTTTCCAATGATCTGAAAGAAGCCAGGAAAGGAAAGAAAGATGACCGAACATAGGCTGCTTCCAAGCTTGAAACTCTGTGGTTGTCTTTTCCTCCATCAGGAGGGATTAAATGTTCCTTTTCCAAAACTAAGTTATTTGCCCTATGAAGCCAGAGCATATGGTATTCATAATATATGTTGGATGGTCCCTTAGCAACTATCAATCCCCAAACTGTTTTCTGTTAGGACTTGGACTTGAGAAACTGAATTTTGCCAGAATGGAATATTTCAAAGAATATTCCAAGACCATAAGAAGATT
Source organism: Fukomys damarensis (assembly GCF_012274545.1). Classification (NCBI taxonomy): domain Eukaryota; kingdom Metazoa; phylum Chordata; class Mammalia; order Rodentia; family Bathyergidae; genus Fukomys; species Fukomys damarensis. Next base: position 125,721,133 of record NW_022900951.1, on the reverse strand, counting down.
TCTATACAGGCATATATAAATGTATTTATTCACATGTTCTATGAAAGCAGATCCAACATCAGAGGCCCCTCTTGTAGCCCTGGTCAGATTGCTTGTAGGAAATGTCCAATTGTGACCTTTTCGGGCTGGAGATCGGAATCAAGGGAGTTGGTAGCTGCTTTTTTATTAGTACCTGTTTGCAATGCATACGGATTACATTCACCATGGGGAATTGGTACATATACGTGACCCATTGTAAATTGTACTTCCTGTTCCCATCCCCTCCTCCATCTCTTTGTCCCCTTCCCTTTTGCAAAAGTGCTATCTCCTTATTGAGTATTATCTGTCTTTTATTTTGTTCTTTAATTAATTATACTTTGGGTTTTGCATGTAAGAGAAACTACAAGATATATGTAAAACAGAAAGAGCAAATGGAGAGAAACAGAAGCAGAAGCCTTAGCGCCCATAGGAAAAGGAACAAGTGTTAGGAATAATCCCAGGTACTAGGTAAGCCTTGAGGGTTTCACGAAACCCAGAGGTCCCTATCAGTCCTTTGCCACTTCCTGTTTGTAGGCTGAGCTGAGGCATGCAAGTCCTTGAAACTTGCCTGGCACTTCGACCACAATCAGTCTGCCACTTTCACCTGCAGTCAGAGCCTCTGCACACTTTGGACTGGCATGGGTTCTTCTGCTGTGTTCTTGGTCATAGTCATCCTGGTCTGGCCAGGCCTCCCCACTTGGAAACCTAGAGCTCCAGCCCAGACTCACAGAAGCCTCCCTCCCGCAGCAGCAGTCTGTCTGCTCCTAACTTTGCTCTTTGTGGTTCCTCTCCAGCTTCAGCCACTCGTCTGGCCACTGGCTTAGCTGACTTGCTCTGAGAAATCTTGTAAATGATCCTTTCTCTACAACAAACCCTCTCTGGAGAGACTGAAGGCCCAGAAGATTGGTTTCTGTGGGCATCTTTTCTTTGCCTGACAGCATCTTCTTTCCAGCCCCAGAGTTTCCTCTCCTGCTCACGTTTTACAGGGCTGCCTGATCTTAGAACCTCCATGTATCACTCCTGGCCTATGGCTTGGCCCTGGCTCTGTTAGCTCTGTGACTCATGGCACTGACCTCTGCCTCTGCTTTGGATGTTCTTCCTAGTTCCCAGTTAGCCTACGTGGCAGTGAAAGTAGGACACCCATGCTCCCTCCTTCGTGGGAGGCTTTCAGTAGAGCGGATCACCCAAGCATGTGGTTCATAGCACCAAGGTCTGACCAGAGAAATAAGTAAAAATAAGGGGGCTTGGGAGCTCTGTCTAGAGAGTCATTACAGAGTTCTCTAACTGGGTGAGATTGCACCAGAAATATTTTTACAGCAGACATTACAGCCAGCAAGAGATGCGAAGAGGAGCCTGCCCACAAGTGGTATTAGTATGCCTGATAATAGGCCAGAGAGCATCTAGCAACCTCCTAATGCCATGACTTTGGTGGCCTAAATACTAAGGTGAATAATAAGAATCTGTACACCCCCTTCATAATCCTGGGCTTACTTCAAAACCAATGTCCCTCATCATCACTGTGTAACAGCAGCTAATAACAGGCAGTGTAAATCCTTTCCTAAAAGGAATTTCTAAAGAAAGAACGCACAAACAATGAGTGAACAGCTCTCCAGCCAATCAGGCCAGACTGGAAGGGAGGAGGCAAGGCCAAATAGGGAAAGAAAAGGGGATGCTTGTGTTTTGCCATTGGCAGGCAGGCTAGCTCTCTCTTCTCCTTGCTATATCTCTGCCTCGCTGGTCATTGCAGTTTTCACCTATATGATAAAAACTATAAAATCCTATCAGGTGTCATTTAGGAAGATTGAAGAAATGAAGAGAAATGATTCCTGTATGAGAAACCTCATTACCAAAGAAATACAATTTCCTCAAATCCGTCGACATAGCTAAGATAATTCCAATCCGAATTTGGGAGTTTGGACTGATCCTAAAGTCAATCTGGACAAATACCATTAACATAAATCAAATGTAGCAGAACAGCTAAATTTTAGATTATCTTGCAGTTATTTTATAAATTACATTTTAAAAAGTAGTTCCTGGAAGTACAGAGGATGTGAACTCATGTCTCATCCGTTCTCATAATAAGGAGGCTGCACCTTCGCCATGAGACAGAATCAGAAAACAAAAATAAATAAAAGTTGACTTGGAATACAGACAATAAAAGCTAGAAATGTTTTTAAAAAATGAATAGGGGAACACTTGCCTTAACAGATATTAAAATACATTCTAAATTCCCAGTAATTTCCATGAGATGTGACAGAAGAGACAGATTGGTATACGGAGTATGTCTAGAAGCAGAATCTAATATATGAATATTAGTGTATGATAAAGGAGACCACTCAGATCAGCCTAGCAGTGGGTGAAGATAAATAGACACTGGAGGGGAGAAATTAACTTAGATCTCATTATGCAGAAAGAAAAACAAAAGGAAGCCATAGCCCAACACTGGAATCTTGCACAATGTCATCCGGAGAAGGCAGGGATTGGAGTCGTTCACCCCTAAGCCATGCTCCACTGGTGGATATGCCATGGTTTCTTTATATATTTTGTGCATCCTCTCTGTTGATAGGCACCTGATTTCTTTCCAGTTTTGTTTTGCTTTTTAGTACTGAGGATTGAACACAGGGTCTTCACACTGAGCTACATCCTCAGCCCTTTTACTTTTTATTTTGAGGCAGGGTCATGATGAAGTCAGTACATTGCCCGATTTGGCCTCAAGTGTGATCTTCTTGCCTCTGCTTCCTGGATAGCTGGGATTACAGGCTAGGAATGTGCTTGTATAGTTATTTTGATAAACTTGTGTCTTCACTGCTCTTAGGTGAGTACCTGTGGGTGGAATGACGAGACCTAGGGTAGGTGTATGTTGGGTTTTATAAGAAACTGCCAGACCTTTTCCCAAATCTGTTGTATCATTCTACAGTTTTACCAACAACAGGTATCAAATTTCTCCATATCATTTGTCAGTTTCAGTCTTTTAATTTTTAACTGCTTTGGAGAGTAGTGAACTCTCGTTGTGATTTTAATTTGTATTTCCAAGATGACTAATGATGTGAGCAATATTTCTTGTGCTGATTGGCCATCTGTATACCTTCTTGTGTGAAGTATCCATTCATTGTTTGGTGTTTGACTTAAATGTTTATATATTTTTTTCTCTCTTTGAGTTTATTGGTAAATTTTAGGTATACAGTACAGTTACATTCATCACTGGGATTTGTAAAGGTTTATATATTTAATTAGTATCTTTATTGATGTATACCAGCCATATAGAATAATGGGTTTCTTTGTGGCATTTTTCTTCATGCATGGAACATACTTGATTCATATCAACCTCTCACTACCCTTCTACCCTCACCTCTACCCTCCCAAGATCCCGTCCTTCCCTAATAGCTTCCCTTCTACTTCTATGGTCTCTATTTTCTAGATTCTGTACAGAAAAGACCTATGATATCTAACTTTCTGAGTCTGGCTGATTTTGCTTAACACTGTGATCCTTAATTTCATTCATTTTCCTGCAAATAATATTATTTCATTCATATTCATATTCAGCTGAAAAATACTCCATTGTGTATATATATTGCATTTCCTTTATCCTTCCCTCTGTCCTAGGCTGGTTTCCTATCTTTATTATTGTGAACTGTGCTGCAGTAAACATGAGAATAAGTATCATGACTTTAATTCCACAAGGTACGTACATGCCAAAGTGTGGTATGAAGATATTATACGGAAACTCTACTTTCAGTTTTTGGAAGAATCTCCATAATAATTTCCATAGTGGCTGTACTAATTGCCATCCCCACTAATAGTGTATAAGGGTTCCTTTTATTTTTGCTACCTCATTTGCATTTATTGGATTCTTAGTAATGGCCATTTTTTTATCAATTTTATTGGTACTTTTTAGGTATACAATATAATGACAATCAATGCTGGAAAATTGTACCTTTATATATCTTGATTCTTATTTTTCCCCTTCCCCTGCCCTCCCTTCAACCCCTCTTCCCCTCCACATTTACAAAGACTTGTTTCCATTTTTTTCTTTTTCTCATATTAATTCCATTGCCCTCTTTCCTTTCCCCTACCCCTCCCACTTCCCCTTCCCCTTTGCATCTTTTCTTCTTATTTCACATTATCTATTATACATGTTCATCCTTATGTATACTTTCAGTTTCTCACACCAGAGAAACTGAAAGGGGGGTTCGCGTGCCCTTTCGGGTGCCCCTTCCCAATTAGGCCACGCACGCACCGAGAGGTCCGGCAGGAGATCTTTATTGTAGGGAGGTGAGCAGGAGGCAGGAAGGCAGAGAGAGAGAGGAGGAAGAAGCAGAAGGAGAGAGAGAACAAAGAAAGGAAGGTCCTTTTATCAGTTTTGGGCTGGGCTATTGCTTATTTATGAGGAGTGAGTTACTTTTAACCTATCACAGGCCAGATTGCTTTTATGGGCCCAGTCCTGCAGACACAGGTTTCAACTTTCCTGGACCACTGTGGCCTTGGGGGGGAGGGAAACCAGAGATAAGGGCATGAGGTCTTTTTAGGAGCCAAGATGTACCAGGAGAATGCAGCCTGTGAGGCGGCGTCACAGCATACTTTAACATGATCAATTCCCTAACAGAAACTATTCAGTATTTACACATGTGTGTCCTATTTATTTCATGTAAGAGCATTTCCTCAATATGCATCCATCTAGCTATAAATGCCTCTAATTTCTCATTTTTTGTGGCTGAGTAGTACTCCATTTTATAACTCAGCCACTTCATCTTCAACAAAGGAACCAAACACCCTCCCTGGAGGAAAGGCAGCCTCTTTTATAAATGGCACTGGAGGGCCTGGGATTTACCTCAGTGGTTCCTCCACCTGCCTTGTAAGCACAAGGTCATGAGTTCGATCCCTGGTATGAAAAATAAATAAATAAATGGTGCTGGAAAATGTGGGTTTCAACTTGCCGGAGATTAAAACTAGACCAATATCTCTCACCATGCACTAAACTAAAATCAAAATGGATTAAAGATCTAAATATTACAACAGAAACACTAAACTGGCTAAAATTGAGGTTAGGCAGAACTCATGAAGACATTGATGAAGGAAAAAGATTTCATGAACAAAACCTCAGTTGCACATGAGCTAGCATAAACAATCAACAAGTGAGATCTCTCTTCTTATTAAAAAGCTTCTGCACAGCAAGAGAAACCACCAACAACAGGAAGAGATAGCCCACATTATGGGAAACAATTTTTACCAGCTGTTGCTCAGCCAAATATCTAGAATATATAAAGAACTTTAAAAAATCAGACTTACCAAATGTAAACGTCCAATCCAAAAATGGGCATCTGAAATGAATAGACATTTCTCAGACAAACAAGTAGAAATAGCAAATAAACATATGAAAAAATGTTCAACATCACTGGTCATTTGAGAAATGCAGATGAAAGCAACACTGAGATTCCACCTCACCCCAGGAAGAGTGGCTGCTATCAAGAAATCAACCAATAACAAGTGCTGGTGGGGCTGTGGGGAGAAAGGAACCCTTCTCCATTGTTGGTGGTGCATTGCAGACTGGTGCAACCACTGTAGAAATCAGTGTGGAGATTCCTCAAAGAACTAGGACTAGAAGTCCCGTTTGACCTAGCTATCCCTCTGCTGGGTATCTTCCCAAAAGAATTAAAAGAACCATATCACAGTGATATATGTGCAACCATGTTTATAGTGGCACAGTTTGTAATGGCTAAAACTTGGAAAAGCCCAATTGCCCATCAACTGGAGCCTGAGTAATAGCAATTGTGACTGGTGTAAGTTGGAATCTCATTGTAGTTCAGTTTTTATTTGCATTTCTTTGGTGAAGATATTGTTGGTTTTTTCATACATTTGTTGGTCTTTTGTAGTTCTTCATTTGAAAAGCATCTATTCAACTCATTTGCCCATTTATTGATTGGGTTGCTGTTGCTTTTCGTGTTACTTTTTTTTTTTTTTGCATTTTTATATATTATAGACGCCAGTCCTCTGTTGCATGAATAGTTGACAAATATTTTCTCCCTTCACATGGGCTGTCTCTTCATCCTGTTGTTTCCTTTGCTATGCAGAAGCTTCTTAATTTGATGCACTCTCATTTGTTGATTTTTAGTATTATTTCCTGAGCTATTTTGGAGTCCTATTTAGGAAGCTGTTGCCCAGGATTATGGCTTGAAGTGTTTCCCTATGTTTTCTTCTAGCAGTTTCAAAGACTCTGGTCTTTTACCTAAGTCTTTGATTGATTTTGAATTGGTTATTGTAAGGGGTGATAAACAGGGATCTATTTCCAATCTTCTGCACATGGACATCTATTTCTGCGAGCATTACTTGCTAAAAAGGCTGCCTTTTCTCCAACATATGTTGTTGGCCTCTTTGCCCAGAGTTAGATAACTATAGCTGTGTGGGTTCATGTCTGTGTCCTCTATTCTGTTCCATTGGTCCATACTTCTGTTTTTATGCTAGTGTCATATTTTTTTTGTTCCTATGACTCTGTGACATATATGTGTGTGTGTGTGTGTGTGTGTGTGTGTGTGTGTGTGTGTGTGTATGACAAACTCATAACCAACATTATACTGAATGGGGAAAAATGAGCATTCCCTCTAAAACCAGGAACCAGAAAAGAATGCCCACCCTCACCACTCCTATTAGATATAGTATTTCAAATTTTAGCTATGGCTATTGAGCAAGAGAAATGAATAAAAAATGTTTACAAATAAGGAAGATGTCAAATTATCCCTGTTTGCAGCTGATATGACCTTGTACTTAGAAGTCCCTAATGACTCCACTAAACAATTTTTAGATCTGATAAATTCAGCAAAGTGAGATGCAAAATCAACATGAAAAAATCCATCACTTTTCTATACAGCAGTAATAGACATGCTTAAAAATAAATCACGAAAACAACTCCATTTACAGTTGCTTCAGAAAATAAATTAAATACCTAGAAATCAATCTAACCAGAGAGGCGAAAGACCTCTACAACAGAAACAAAACACTGAAGAAATTGAAGAAGACACTAGAAGTGGAAAGACTTTCCATGTTCAATGATTGACAGAACTATCATTGTTGAAATAGCCATGTTACTAAAGGCAATCTATAGATTCAATACATTTGCCACCAAAATATCAATGACATTCTTCACAGAACTATAAAAAGCAATCCTAAAAGTTATATGGAAATACAAATGACCTTGAATAGACAAAGTAATCCTGTACAAAAGAGTAAGGCTGGGCTATCTTTATGCCTGATTTCAAAATATGCTACACAGCCATAGTTACTTATCTTCTAATTATTGAATTCAAAAGTTTTTTACATACCCTGAATACCAGTCCATTATTAATTGTATGGTTCTTAAAATAATTTTCGCTGATGTTTACTCACATATTCATTCTTAGTGAAGTCTTTCAGTGAGCAGGTATTTCCACTTTTTCATGAAGTTTAAATTATCCATTTTCTTTATTGCTTCTACTGTCTGTGTTCTGGCTAAGAATCATCTGACTGCTCCCAAGAAATGAAGGTATTCTCCCATGTTTTCATTTTTAAATGTTTATGAAGTCACCTCATCTTTATATCCCTGATTCAGCTCCAATTAATTTTTGTGTTTGTTGAAAGGCTAGGCTCAGTGTTCATTTATCTATATGGGCAGCCAGTTGTTGGAGTGTCATTTACTGAAAAAAATTTTCCTTCTCATTTGCTTACTTCGACAGATTTTTCAAAAGTAAAATGGCTGTATAAGTGGATGTACTTCTGAAATCCTTACAGTGTCATCGTGATACATTCATAGCACTAACACCAGTAATGCGCTAGTCTGATTAACATAACTCTAGAGAAGGACTCAGAGACAAGAGAATTTTGTCCTCTAACTTTGAGCATCTTTGTCAGAACTGCTCCAAGTTTTCTAGGTCCTTTGCTTTTCCATGCAGATTTTAGAAGCACTTGTCCATTTCTACAAAATCTTGTCATGATTATGACATGATTGTGTTAAATCTTTAAATATTGGCATAAAAATCTATAAATCCATATGTCAAATTACAAGAGGTGATATCTCACAAATAGTGTGGTTCAAATCATACACATGGTATATTTTTCCATTCCTTTGATGGATTTTTAACTAGGGAAGTATCTTGGTCTGAGCTGTACTTTAGAGAGATTGATTTTGTAGCAATATGCAATATAAGTTGGACTAGAATCACCACTTGTGATGCTGTTGTTGTTATCCACAAACAGAAACATGTGCTCAATCCAGTGTAAGGGTAGAATGGAAATTAGAAAATTCATTCCAGAATTAGAAGTATCCAGACTTGATGACTGGGTGTGGAGAGTGAAAAAGAAGATGACTTTGATTACAGAAATATTTCTGTCTTATATGATATTTCCATGAAACATAAACCTTCCTTCACCTAAAAGCATTTACGTAATGAATATTATTGGATACAGCCTTGTTTGGCTCTAGGGACATAACAGTAGCAAAATCATACATACCCCTATCATAATGGACCGTCTTGTGGATGATGATTGCGTTTATGAAATGATAGCATGAATCAATGCAAAACTGCAACTTATAAAATTGCTCTAAAGTGAGCACACCTAGCAGCGGTGTTTTGCTTTCTGATATCAGTCTCCAATAAAGGGAACCAAGGCCCCTTTGAGAAATGATTTGTAGGACAAGGGTAGAAAATATGCAATAGAAGCATAGAGTATGTTGTAGCACCAAAAATTAAGGAATTGCACAAAAAAATACACACACACACACGCACACACACACACACACTTTACCATCTCTGGAGTATTTCAGAGGGACAGAGAAGCAAAATGAAAGTTTCTCAGTGGTCAAGGCTAAAATAATATGATCAACAAAATAAATTGAGCAATAATGGAAAATAATCAAAACTATAAAATAAATATCTATGAGTCCATATGATATAAATGGACAAGTGAACAAATTGATGGGAAAGAAGAGACAACATATTGTACAGGAGAATTCTAGCAAATCATATAAATCCTCCACCCTAAAGGAAGGAAATGCCCACTCCTTATATGTGGATTGCATACAGTGGCTTTCTTCCAAATAGAACAGTATGGAAAGGAGCAACAAGAGTAATTTTTATAGTAGAGAAACCTAACAAGTGATCAAGGTCAGCATCAACAGTCACAAATCATTGTAGATAACATGTTGCCCCCATTGTATTTCACAATTTTCGAAGAAACAAAATTCCTGTCTAATCATGTGAAAAATGTCAGGCAAATTCCAAAGATAGGTGGACATTCTACAAACTACCTAACTAGTACTCCTCAAAACTGTCAAAGTCACCAAAAACAAGGAAGAATCTAAACATGGACTGAATCCACTGAAACTGTGAGACAAAATAAACCTCTTATCCTTTAAGTTGAAGATGTTAGGTATTTTGCTCTAGCAGTGGAAAGCTGACTAATACCACAGGGCTGGTTCTGCAAAAGAGTTTGTAGGTGGAGTAAGTTCAGGAATATTCTGCACATACATGATAGATAAGACCACTTAGGGTCTCTAATTCAAGGGCCTAAAGACAAATATGGGAAATTCTCAATCTGTGGAAGGTTGCCTTTTTCCAGACAGACTACATGAAAGGAGAAGAGATGAGGACTAAAGGAAGAAGTCTGAGGAGAAACAACATTTAAGAGAAGGACGAACTGACGAAGGATGAAGCAATGACTCTAGATGAATAGTGTGATGTAGCAGTGAAAAAAAGTAGCCTCTCAAAGTCACCAGTTAGCTTGGAATTCAAAGTGAATGAAGAGCAAAGAAACCTCTGGACTTAGTTCAAGTTTTTGAAATAACCACTATGAAGAGAGACAGGGGTGGTGACAACTTTACTGTTGTGACTTCAAGAAGGAGTGAGATTATCAGTCTGTGGGTTTCTTCTTGCATTAGGTGTGTTTCTTGTGTACAAGATATTGTTGGATTTTGCTTCTTAATCCATTATGCCAGTCTATTTCTCTTGAGACTACAGTACTTTTAAAATTTTTTATTAGTCCATGTTTGTAGTACATAATGATTACATTTGTCGTGGGGAGTTGGTACCTCGACATAGCATATATGAATTCTTTTTCATCATTTTCCTCTCCTCTGTCTCCCCCTACTTCCATCTCTAGGTCTTTTGCCATTTGGAAATAATCTCTCTGCATCCTATTATCTGTCTTTCATTTTTCCATTTAATTTATGTATATGGTACTTTGGGCATTTCATATAAGAGAAACCACGTGATATTTAAGCTCATGTGTCTGGTTTCTTTCACTTAGCATTATGGTTTCACGGTGCATGATCACATATTTTTTAAGTTTGGTGGTGTAGAGTAGAAGGTGAAGAAAATCATTGGTCAGAAGTGAAAATTTACAGAAAATCGAAGAGACAAGTGGGAGAAGGGATAAGTCAGGTAGTAAAGTACTTGCCAGGCACTAGACTTAAATTCATTCATTAAGTATTACCATATTTGATGGCCGCCTCTCCCCAGCAAAATGGGTTCCAGAGAATGACCTACTCTGTATTTCAACACAGGCTTGGTGTGGAATTGGGTGGGGCTTGTGATAGATGGGAAGAGGAAACAAATCTGGATTCTGCTTTGGGACTTCCCCCACACCAATGTTTACTATGGAAGTAATCAATACTGCTACTGAGACTAATGCTTTCAACAGAATAAGTATCTTCTCCAAAGTCAGTCCTATGTCCACTTCAGGCAGTAAAGAAGCAATTTTTGAATTTATTTCAGTCTTACTCTTTGAGTGATGCTGAGCTGGTTAGGTGGTAACTCACAGGTCAGGGTCAGACTTCAGCTAAGGTTCAAGAATCTGGCTCCTTCTTAAGCAAGATCATCCATCCAAAGTACTTCAAATCAACTCCTTTCACAACCTAACCTCCCTTGTTCCATGCCTGTTTCATATCACTAAGAACATAGGTTCCATGGCTACCCAACCCATTCCACTCCCAATGAGTCGGTGACTAGTGGACTGTGTCCTCAGAGCTGACTTGTACTGGGGTAAAGTCAGAATAAGTAACTACGTGAGCCTACCTGTGACTCTATTCTGGGGAGCACTGAGGCTCCAATGTTGGGGTAGCTCCATGCACTGAAACTGCCAAGGGGTCAATTCATTGTCACGACCCATCCTGCCTAAACACAGAAGCTTATTCTGCCTGTTGCTTAAAGTCAGGTATGATATCTGCCACCTCCACCGAACACATGTAAAAGTCAGGTGTGCCAGCCTTTCACAGCATCTCCGTCTGTTCCCATTGAGCATTAGCCCCACCCAAACTGAGTGAAAGCTTATACTGGCATCTACGCTGAGTCAGTTCTGTAGCTACAGAGACGATGTGACAACAGTTCTTTCCTTGAAAAGAATAAGCAATTGCTTTAAGACAATCTGGGAAGACTTCTAGAGATCCAAGAAAACGTGGGCACAAAGCTATAATTCACTAAGTACCACCCTACACACATTCTCTCACAAAGTCCTGCATAATGGGTCTTAATTTTATGATCCAAAATTACAGAAAAGGCACCTACAGTTCAGAGAGGTAAATCACTTGACCAAGGGCAAGTTTTCAAGTAGAAAAGGCAGAATTCACACCTAGATCTGTAAAGTTTATCTTAGAAGAACTTCTTAAGTTCTCTGCAATAAACATCAACCCAGTCCATGACACCCACCATCAGAGGCAGGAGACTCTTCTGCAGAACAGCCATATGGCTGGGGCTTCCAAGAAGAACAGGGAGATAGCCTGGCTCCCTATGAGTATTGTCAGATATTTTCCAAGGCTTGACATAGCTGCTGTATTCCTGTATCTTGTGCAGGCTAATCCAGTCCTGGATGGCCATGTGGCATTTTGCCAGACCTGCCCTTTGCCTCTACAATGAAATACCCATCATCTTCAAGAAAAAGTAATGGATCGGCCTTCAGTTTGCCTTGTTGGTCAGTTTTTTGTTTGTTTGTTTGTTTGTTTGTTTGTTGTACTGGGGATTAACTCCTGTCCTTGCACCTGCGAGGCAGGCAGGAGAACCACTGAACTAAATCCCTGGCCTTAGTTGCTCAGTTTTGAAAAAGCATCTTGGTTGGGCCAACTTTTGACTCATTTACCGGAAGAGTCCTGTCACTAAGACCTATACTGTGTCCAGTTGTCGCTAATAACAGCTCTCCCTGGGCCTCAGTTCCCCCATCTGTAAAAAGCAGATGTGTTTGGTTTTCGTTTCTGCTTCATTGACTGAGGAAAACCGATTCAATCATTCAGCCAACTAACATTTATTGATGACTTCTTATGTGCCAGGAATATGGAAGTCCAAACACATAGTGGGTGAGAAAAACAGAAGTGAGTCTGGCCTTCATGAAGGATGGCATCTGTGTAGCCTATACACCAGTGTATTATCACACATTATCATCACAGCATGAGGGCTAAGAGAGCAAAGTGTCTGCCTGCGGGATTGGATAAGGGTGCCTTCCTTACTGTTACCTTTCCCTGAATTACTTTTGTATTTCACTCCTTCACTTCTTCATTCATTCACTCCTCAAATATTTCCTGAGTGTCTGCCAAGTGTCAAGTACTGGAGATATGAGATCAAGGAAGTCAGTGGCTTGGTTCTGTAGAGTTTGCACTTGAATCGAAAAGATAGATAATAATCAAGTAAATAAGTATGCACATATAGATAGCTCAGAGAGTGAGGGGTGCCCTAGTGTCACAAGCAAAATCCCTCCTGGCATTGGGCTCAGAGCCCTGGAGTTACTTTAGTCTGGCTGATTCAGAGAGTGCTTCTTCCAGGAAATGACATTTGGTTAGAGATTAACAAACTAGAAAGAGCCAGCACCCAGTAATCCGGAAGGAGGAGCCTTCTGAGAAGTGTAAAAACAAGTTCCAAGATCTAAAAGAGGGACTCGGTTTAGGCTTTTACAGGGGAAAGGAAAGAAAGCCCATGAATCTGGCACAGGGGGGATGAGGACAGAGTGGTATCAGATGAGGTTGGTATGGGGATTAAGAGAGTGAATTTTATTCTCCCTGCAGCAGGCAACCAAGGGAGGTTTTTCAGCAGGAAGGTGAGGTGGTTTGCATTTTTAAGTCATTGTAAATTGATTCCATCCCTTGGCCATCATGAATAGTACTGCTATCAACATGAAGAAGTTGGTGTCTCTTCTACATGCTGATTTGATTCCCCTTGGATATATACTCAGCAGTGAGGCTGTCGGCTTATGCAGTAGCTCTACTTCTACTTTCCTGAGGAATCTCTGGACTGTCCCATGATGGCTGTGCTCATTTGCATTCCCACCAGCAGTATAAGAGTTCCCTTTGCTCTGCATCCTTGCTAGCAATTTTGTCCTTAAATGTCCAATGATGAATGAATGCTCAAAGAAAATGTTATGTATATATACACAAAAGAATACTACTGAACCATGAGAAGGTGGGCTGGGGATGTATTTCGGTGGTACAATGAGTACTTAGTATGCACAGGGCTCCGGGTTCAATCCCCATAATTACCAAAACAAAAACAAAGAAACAAAATCTTATGATTTGCAGTTACACAGAAGGACATTATGTTATGTTGATTAAATCAAGCACAAAAAGACAAACACTGCATGATCTCATTTACATGTGGATTACAAAAACAAGTTGAACTCACAGAAATTGAGATGAGAAGGGTGCTTACCAGAGCTGAGGGGAGCAGGAGTCAGAGGCAATGGGGAGAGGCTGGTCCATGGATTCTGTTACAGTTAGACAGGAACGAGAAATTCTGGGGTGCGACTGCATGCAAGGGTAACCATAGATAACAACAGTGTTCTGTGCATTTCAAAAAGTTAAAAGAAAGGATTTTGAATGGTTTCACTATAAAAAAATAAATGTTTGAGGTGATGGACATGCTAATTACTCTGTTTTGATCATTACACAATGTAGGCATGAATCAAAACATCATATTGTACCTCATGGAAATGTGCAAATATTATGTCAATCAAGCAAATTGAAATAATAGCTAGGCATGGCAGTGCACACCCACCTGTCGTCCTGGCTTTGCTTGAGAAGCTGAGGTGGGAGGATTGCTTGAGCTCACTTTGCAGCCAGCCTGGGGAGCACAGTGAGACCATGGCAAAACAACAACAACAACAACAAAACACAAAACAATGCAGGCAAACAGAAAGAAAGAAAAGCAGTCAAATCAAAATTTAAAAGAATAAAAGTAAATAGATTCATTTGAGCCAAGGAGCAGGGAGGCAGGAAGACTAGCTGCCAGTGGGAGTGGACTGTGGCCTCGGTGCCATCTAGCATAACTGGTGGAGGGCTGTCACCCCCGGGGGCTTCCCCTCTGTCCCCACCCTGGTGCGTCTGCTGCTAAGCTTCTACAGTGAGCTGCCTGCTCCAAAGGTCCTGCCTCTCCTGAAGAGCCAAAGAAGAAGATGAAGTGGGGGGCTCACAGTTGCTCTAACATTGGCTTCTGCCCTCCTCCCTACAAGAGGAGCTGCAAGATTTCTGCCTATTTTTGCCATGCCATGGACATTTTGGTGTTCTTGGGTTAAAGATGCACCCACTAGGCAACTTCTTGCCTGGATCTCTTCTGGAAGATGGCTCTGGGGTCCTTCCTCCTGTCCCTGACCACAGTGTACAAATGTGTAGCCTAGCAGAATGGCAACTCCTGCCCACACAGAGGACCTTTATGGACAAGGCCCAGTGTGGGATCTGCACGGCTCTGTTCTTCCTGTTTGCCACTTGCCACACCAGTCTGTGAGGGGCTTTTTCTGACTCTCTCTGACAGGGAGACAGGAAAGAGGCCCAGGAAGAGGCTGGGCTATGCCTCAGGCCACACTCAGAGGTGGAAGCAAAGCCAGGACCTGAGTCCAGCTTTTCAGGCTCCAATCCCATACTTTTTCCACCCCACAATGGTGCCAGCCCATTCCAAGAGAGAAACCAATAGTCTAAGAGTGACTTTAGAGCAGGAAACCACAACTCGCTGGCCAAGCCCACTTTCCCAGCCAAATCAACCCCTTTCATTCTCCTGCCCCCTTGGCAATGTTTATGCCTTCCTGCTTCTGGGCCCAGCTTGCACACCAGTGCCACTGGAACCTGGTGGGCCCTGGCCAGGGAGGGGCTGGGCAGATGACAGAGAAGAAGATGTAGGCTTTCATAACCACTGGAGAGGCACGAGAGTGTGGGCAGTAGCAGCTCATCTTCCCGCAGACCTCGTTTCTTTCTTGGCACCTCGAAATCGCCTCCTGAAAACCTCTCCAGCGGCTATGAAGGCCCAGATTGCATCACTACATTCACTGCATTCTGGAGATGTGGGGAGGTGCTCGTTCAAGATAAAAAGTAAGGCTGAGTCTAAAGTGAAGCAGGGCATGAACTCCACCCTAGTGCCAGTTCTCTGCTCCCCTTGGTGTGGGGGCCTGAATTCCCTGATCTGTAACATGAATGACCTCTGACTGAGAACCTTCCAGCAAAGCTGCTCCGCAGACAGGAAACTGGCAAGAAAGCAAGGCCCTGGGCACTGTCCCAGCTGTGCAGCGGCCTCTTACTGGAAACTCACTCATGCTGAGCTTTGATCTGGGCCTTGTCTTGAAAGGCTGGAAAGGGTGAGGAGGGGGTAGTGGGCAAGAGGAGTTTGAGAGAGCTGACGTCAGAGATGAATTCTCAGAAAAGAACCAACCTGGTTCAAGGTACTACTTAATAAATGTTGCTTTGTGATCTGTACCACCCTGTCCCTCTTTGAAACTTTCAGTAAAATTGTCACATTACCTGTTGTTATGGCGTGTATCTAGATGTCCCCTCCAAACCCCATGAGCTAATAGATGAGGCTTTTCAGAGGTGGCTGGATCTGGTGTATGATACTGGGATTATGGGTGCCCCCCTGGGTGTGAGTGCTGCTCACCCAAAGGGCCGACAGCCTGGATGGAATATAAGGGACGGAAAGAGGGCTTGCTGCTGCTGTTCCCGCAGGTGCTGCTTCTGCTGCTCCTGCCATTTACTGTCTTGCTGTCTCCCGCCTCCTTGCCATTGGCTGTTTCTCTTCTGTGCTACCCTTCTGCCATTCCACTCTGCCTTGGAGCCAGCTGAGTATGGACTGGAATGCCTACAAACTGTGAACTGAAATACATCTTTTCTCCTTTAACTTTGGGTGTCGGGTATTTCGTCTCAGCCAGGACAAATGTAATACAACTGTCAATGCATTCACTGTAGGGTCTGTTCCTTCTGAAGACTAAACCAGGTGCTGAGACTGCCCTGTGCCACAGAGACAAGAGCATTAGTAACCTGGCCAATATACAGGAAGAAGACCTGATGGTATCTTAGCTACTCACCTCCCCTGTGTCCACATCGCTCATGCTGGGATCACCAGGCCACAGAGCCCCTCTGCTCAGGAAAGGAGAAATCTCAAGGAACAGACAAAGAGGGAGCAAGGCAGGGTCTACAACCAACCACGGATGAAAACTACATTTTTAAAAACTGCATCTGCACTGAACACATACGCACTACTTTGTGTCCTCAATACCTAAACAATACAGCAGAATAACAGATTGCATTGTGTTTACATTGTATTAAGTACTAGAAGTCACCTAGAAATGATTTAAAGTCTACAGGGATTGTGTAGGCTACATGCAAATACTCCATCATTTTCATCTTCAGATTTATGGTCCCTGGGGTCCTGGAACCAAGTCCTCCTAGGAGCTGAGAAAAGATGATACAGGCTTGAAGTTGAACTTACAAGCTTCTCCGTACCATTACCACTTGCTATGGGCAGAGTTGTGTTCCCCTAAATTGACATGTACAAGCCCCAACCCCAATGTGATGTGTGTGCATGGAGACACTTGGGGTTAGGGGACCTCTTGAGGCTGAGGTCCTCACCATAGCACAGTTGTCCTTATACAAAGCAGCAGCAGAGAGCTACTAAGGCTACTAAGACACTGCCCCTGAGAAGAAGCCAGGGCTCATCGTGGATGAGGTGTGAATAGAGGTCTTAACCTCATTTTGCAGGGGGAGGAAAGTGAGGCCCAGAAAGCAACCTCAATTGGCCAAGATTACAGAGGAACTAATGCCAGAGCTATGGCTCAAACCTGTTCCATTTGAGCCCAAAGCTCGTATCCTAGTCCTGGTGGGGCCAGGGCACTGTATGTAACAAATGGCCCTGCAGAAGCTGTTGAGCAAGCAGAATCCAGCCCTTCCTGTCTCGGGCTTACTAAATCCCAGCATCAGAGGGTGGGCACATGAGTCTGCATCTAACCAGCTGGTAGCAGTCACAGAAATTGCCTCAGTTTGCTCCATTGCCATAGTAAGGGACCACAGACTGGACGACTTGAACAATCAGCATTGAAGGTTACAGAACTCCAGAGTCTGGCAGCCTTCGATCAAGCTGTGGACGGGGTTGGCTCCTTCTAAAACCTTGGTTTATCTATGGCTGTTTCCTCCCTGTGCCTTCACAAGGTCTTCCTACCGTTTGCCTGTGTCCTGATCTCCTTTTCCCATAAGGACACCAAGTGCACTGGATTAGAGCCCACATTCATGGCTGTCTTTTAATTTGATCACTTCCTAAGGCCCTGTCTCTCAATACAGTTATATTCTGAGGCACTGGAAGTTAGGACTTGAACACATGAATTTGGGAAGACACAGAAGACTAGACTAAGAACGTGATTCTCAAGCGTACCCGTTAGCAAAGGATAAGTCATTTCCTTTTCTCTCCCTCTTGTGGTGGCCTCTCACCCCTCCAAAACTAGAAAAACATTGTTTCTGAGCAGGTGGGCTGAGCCAGGATTCCCTACTTCCTGTTTCTATCCTCCCATCCTGTGGCCATTGGTGACCACCGTGGTGGGGATGTGGTGGTGGTGAGGAGCATGTATCCCAGTGACTTGTGAAGAAACTTTCTTGCGCCAACACAGTCAATAAAGAAAACCATGGGCCAGCTTCAGAGCCCAGAGAACAAAGAATAGTCGCCATGGGAATGAAGCCTCCTCTGCCGCACCCTGTGACTCTGAGGCTGCAAGTGCTCTACCCAGTGGGCCCTTTCAGTGCTCCTCGTGTAGCAGCATCGCCCACGCCAGCTGCGCCGATGTTTGGGGCACTTTGACCTCCCAGGTCCACTTCCTGGTTACCCATGCTGCTGCTCTGATGGTCTCTGGACCTACTGCACACGAGCGTATAAGGCCTGCACATACAGGCATCCAGGGTCACAACAGAGGCTGGCAAGGGCAGAATGGAGACGCTGCTGTGCACAGCGTCAAGAAGCTGATGATGGGCTTCTGCACATTGCTCGGCAGGCTGCTACAGAGCTTCCTCCCCCGGGTGACATGAAGGTGGTGGGGCTGAAGGAGCCAGCCTCTGGCAGCAAGAAGAGACAGGAGGCGAGCAAAAGCTTACGCACATAGAAGCTCTGCTGTGCATGAAGAAGGCACCCTGGGAGAGATAGGGAGGAGGAAATGAAAGCTCAAAGCTCAAAGCTGGGGTCCTTTTGTGCTGCCCCAGGACACGCAGCCAGCTTTCCCACAGAGGTTGTCCTGCAGCCTGAACCAGACAGTGGTGGTCTCAGCCCTCTCTGCGGAGGGCCTACAGGTGCCCACAGGGCCCAGCAAGCCATGCCATGCTCAGCAGGGAGGCTCTGAGCTGAAGTAATAGCCAGGAAGGCAGCTGCTGCGACCCCTCTAACACACACACACACACACACACACACACACACATACACGGAGACAGCTGTGCTTCCTAGGCAGGGTGTGATGTCACCCTCTAGGCATCTGGGGTGGGATTTGAGGGCTCCCTCCATTCTCCCTTTGCCTGATTTATGTGCACATCTGTGTCCTTCACTTCACTGAGAGCCCCCTCCAGCCAGCAATTACATCTGATCCCCATTTCTGTCACCCCACAGCCCATACCCCTGAACCCGGCTCTGACTCTATGGTAGCCTGAGGTGTGCAAGGGAGCCCAGTATCCAGAACAGCTAAGAAGATTGTGTGTGAAGTCACCGCTCTAGCTGTGGGCCAGATCAATAATTCTTGGCCGAGAAGCCTTTCCTCTGGGATACAGTTGTTTGCTTTTACTCTTTCCTTCTCCTCTTTCTCCTTCTCCTCCTATCATCCTAGCCTCCTCTGCATATATATTGATGCCCTCCACATATATATTGATGTCCTCCACTTTACCTGCAATGTATGTTCATTAAAAATAATTTAAAACATTCCAAAAAGGAGAAAGAAGTAGAAAATGTCATTCACATGACAAGCACCCAAAGATAGCCACAGTTAATATTTTGAAATGTGTTCTTTCAATATTTTCTCTAATCTTTCTGAGAAGTGAGGGTTTTTGTGTGTTTGCTTTATTTCAACTGCTTAGCGACAGCTAACAGTCAGGTGAAAAGCAGGGAACAGAAGGAGACAATGTAAATGTCAGGAGAGCTGCACCAGTGTCCCCGCTGCTCTACCGTGTGCTCTGTGTTCTCCCTGGACTTCAGTTTTCCCATCTGTACAATGGGACATTAGATTAGAAGAGTTCAGAGGGTTTTTTCCCAACATGGTGATGCTTGACATCCATCAGCAGGTAGGGAATACTCCCCTGAGCTGTTTTTTAATAGGATTGGAAAAGAGCATTTTAAATTACTTCTGTGAATAGATTTGGAAGAGGACATTCTAAAGTTGCAGAAAGAGCAGTAGCAAAGGCAAAGAGATTGAAAGGAACAAGCTGTCCTTGGAGGACATAGGAAGCATCAACGGGACAAGCAACTGGGGCCAGACACCTGGAATCCCTTCCAGTTGAAGGCTCTTGGGGGCCAAGATGGGTCCCAGCACAGGATGTCCCTAAGTCTGTAGGTAGAGCGCAGAAGGTAAGAGATGAGCAGGGGACAAAGCCAGCTACTGCCCATCCACGTGTGGAATGTCAGGGCAGGTCTGGACTGGCTGGCCAGGTGGCTCCAAAGGGCTGGACCCAGGAGCCTAAGGAATCCCCCCAATTGCAGACATGGTACATATCTAAGAGTAAAAACTTCAACAGAAGCTGAAATGAGAAAGAAGGAGTGAAAGCCTCAATAAATAAATACGGTGGTGCCTCGGTTCATGAACTTAATTCTTTCCATGATCCTGGAAAAGATAGCCCTGTTGGTAGTCATGCAGGAAAGATGGCCACACTCATGTTTGTCATCCAATGCAGAGTTTGCAAACAAAAGCAAAATTTTACCCAACATATCTGTTTGCGAGCCAAACTGTCCATAAACAAAAGCGTTCATAAACTGAGTTATCACTCTACAGTAATTGAATGAAAGGGAAAACCACTGCCAAAAGAATAAAATGAGGACCTTGACACAGAGTTTAGATTACCCTGCCAACTCCACCAGCCTAGCTCTCATGGGTTTTGTGCTAATCAAGACACGCAGATGGATGGAGATGAAGATGCCGAAGGAGCAGCCAAACTTTTAGGTAAGCAGGTTGTTGGAATAAGACTTGGGAGGTCACTTCACCTCTTCATTCACCAATCATCTCCACAGAACTACTGGGCAGCCAGTCCTATACAAGGGGGCCAAGCAAGATCTTGACCTTCCCAGCCAAAAATCAAACTTTCAAAATGAATATGAGAAACAATGTAGTATTGCTGTGTACCTTGTCCAATTGCAATATGCTTTGAGGGAATGACGCTGCTTGAGTTACTGCCTCAGGGTTTGCACCGTCTCAACAGTTTGACTTCAAACAGATGTTATTAACTGGATGGAAGAAAATGTCATCTGTATTTCCATCTACTCAAAACACTTTACTATCACAAAATATAATAAAAGAACTTCAGGGTTGAACTGTAATTTGAAAGCCATTTGGTCCAGAACTATTATTACCCTGATTTAAATAAGTAAACATAAATATCTGTTAAATTCAGTGTTTCTAGAAACAGGCAGTTATCTAAATGAAAGTGAGCCCCCACACACCCATCTCCCACATTTTTAGCCACCAAATAGACTAAACAATATATAGCTAGGCTTTAGCCAAATGGCCAGTGGGGTCATCCCTGGGAGCCCTAAGAAATTTGGCATCAAGGCTTATTCCCAGATGACCAATTGACCTTTGTGTCCCCAGAAAGCTCATGTGTTCAGAGATGGGGGTTTTGCAAGGGGCACTGACCTCACCAAATCAAATGGGCTCTTAGAAAGTAGGGCCCAAGTCACTGGCAGTGACTTTGAAGGGTCTCCCTCTCCTGCCCCCGCCCCACCCTGCTCCTGCCCTGGATCTGATCTCTGCCTCCTGGAGAGCAGCTTCCTCTATGATGTTTCTCTCACTCCAAAGGCCTAAAGCAATGGAACCACCAACCATGTACTGAAACCTCTGGGACTGTGAGCGAAAAAAAACCTTTTCTCCTTTAAGATGTGTGTACCAGGTACTTTGTCTCGGCAACAGAGGATGGCTAATACAATTGGCTCTCTGTTAAACTGAACAGACCTTCCATGATGAATTGGATAATCTGGGAAATGAATTTGTTTGCCATTCCCAAGAACTCTTTCCATCCAGGAGGTATTCGTCGTGGTTTCTTGACCTCTCCCCTTTCCTTTTGTCTAATGGTAGTGCAAAAGGAAGAAGAAATGTTGAAGTTCATCATAACTGTCCTGTGGCAGTCTTTTTTCTGAAGGTATTCATGCCACATCTGCTAGCTTCCAAAGTTTTAGACTGATGTCCTTAAATAAAGAGAAGTCAGGGATCCAGAAGCAGCTTCAAGTTCATTTCCCACACACCTACGGTAAACGGCAGATCCTCACTGACCCCATAACCCACCAATCGTTCCACTTGGTTTTGCCTCAGCTGATCCCAAGAAAAGCTTGTTAAGTCATTGGAAACTTTCTCAGTGGCCATCCTGGCAGCCTTCCTCAGCAGGAGATTTGGAGCTGTGTAGGACGACCCTGAAAACAGGCTGAGGAACCTGCAGATGACCCAAGCAGTAGTACAGAAGTAATGCAATTGGCAGGGGCAAGAATGGGAGGGCTGGGTGTGGCCCTACATCCTAGGGTCAGTTGGGGGGACCTGTGCTTTTCCCAGAAGGTCCTTAGCCCTGTCCCTACATGCCACCTGCCTCCTTTTAAATGCAGCACAGCACACTGCAGAGCCATGGGGCAGCACAAGCTTTCCCTGGTGATCACCAAGGGACCTTCATTACTTATTTGGCTGCTCTAAAGGCCTTCCTGTTAACACAGGCAACAATGTATCTCTCTTTGCCTCTGTCTGCAGCTACCACTGAGCTTGCAGCTCAGGCTGCAGATTAAATAACTGTCATCACACTGATGAACCGCTTCTGCAGCAGGGGCAGAAATGTGAGGCTCCCTACGACATCCAGTGACAGCCCATCGTGCCAGGCCACCCCACTCTGAGAGTCCAAGCCCTGCAGAGCTCAGTTGAACATTTGTGGCAATGTGCCCAAGCTCACTTGTGGCTCATGAGTTCTGCAGGAGGCCTCAGGAGGAAGGACAATAGGGAAGCCTGCTGAGACCCCAGGCTAGCAACCCTCAGAACTGTTCTCTTGTTAATGAAGCCTTCTGCTCAGAGACTGGAGGCCAGGCTTGCAGCCCAAGTGAGTTCATAAGTTAAGGTGCAAAGTAAAGGGTGAGAGCCCTTGGCTGCCTCTACTCCAGGCCCTGAATAAGCAGCTCCACACTCGTGCCCTCCTATAGCTGGTAACCAAATCCATCTCCACTATAGGAGATAACTTTGCCTGTAAATGTCATGCTGTGACTCAACAGCTTCTTCTCGGAGGTCCACCTTGGCACTCCTGCTTTGTGAGGGGCTGTTCCAAAATTCTTCTTCTCCAAAGAGGAGACCGAACCAGGGCTCCAAAGCTCCTGGGACCTCATTCTTTCCCATCCTAATTGACAAATTCATCTCCAAGGCTCTTGCGTCGTGGCAATCTGGCTATTCTCACACTTGATGAATCATATCTCCTTGATGGAGGGTTCCCAGATGTTTCTGCTGCCTGTGGTGTCATCAAATGCCACTGTGATCCTGGAGACAGGCAGGAGAGGAATGTTGCAAACACCATGATGCAAATGGTTAGGAGGTCATGGCTGGGTTCCAGGCAGAATTGAGCATGGCTCCTGAGGGCTGCCTGTACATTCCCAGCCCAGGCCAGCTCTCCTGAAGACATATGTCCTCCATCTTTAGCATAAGTTGCTGCCAACAGAGACAGAAACAGTGCAAGTTGACTCTGTTTCCAGCACAGACCTCACCAGTGCATGGCACAGGGCTCATCTTGTGGACACAGGAAGTCTTCTGGCCACAAAGCTCTATTTTGACATGATCTAGTTCTTCAGTTCTCAGGAAAGAGTTGTGATAAATAAATGAATGAATGACCCAGTAACGAAAAACAAATGAATAAGAATATAAGAAAAAGGCTTTTTGGACCCTAGGAATATAGCTGCAGGATCCTTAACACCTTTTCTTCTTGTCACCTGGCAACACTTCCTGTGACTCACAGCTAGAGTGGCCTCATGAAGCAACCCAGGCTATTTTCAGGATCAGGAGTCACAAAAAATAAAACACCTTTTATACATTAACTAAGTCCAGCACTTTAGTGGCCAGCTGTACTCTCTGACCTGCAGCCTGGAGGCTCATCTTATCTTTCTTTCTGGGACCCAGATGCAGAAGGTGTAGTCCCTTCCTCTTCACGATACATTTTCAGAGTCCTCAAGCGGGTGGCCACATTCTCCCAGGAATCTGCTCTCCCTCTCACTGAACAGTTCCTATATATTTCTGCCATGTTTTATTTGTTTGTTTGTTCTGGTTTGGGTTTGGGGCTTGGTTTTTTGGGTGGTCCTGAGGATTGAACCTGGGGCCTTTGTACTGGGTTACACTCCTAGTCCACTTTTGATTTTCAGACAGAGTTTCGCTAAGTCACTGAGTTGTTCAGGCTTGGCTAGAACTTGCAATCCGCCTGCCTTTTATCCTGGGAGTTTTCATTGCATACACCAGGTTAAGCCCGATCCTTTTCTGATGTGGGGCACAGAAAGGATTTCGCAGCTCTGGACACAGTCTGCTTAGAGAAGGGTCATCACTTCCCCCGTTCACAGTACTCAAGGCCCCTTTCTGAGTCTGAGGTGAACCAAGCCAGGATCCCAAGCTCCTCAATCAGAGGCATAAGTCTTGTTTTTTCAAACATGACTTCTTTGTGTGGACCCATTTAAAACATTGTGTTACTGAGTTTCACAAGAGTGCTATAACTACCAGCTACTACGGCCTTCTTTCCAGACATTCTGGCATTGACAAATTTGGCAAAGTGATCCTCTGTGTCTTCACTTGAATCACTTCTGTAAGTTCAGGACAGATCAGGAACAGAGTTCTGAGACTTGTCACATTAATCCTCTACCCAACCCCACACCCTAGCTCTCGATGCTGAGGTCGTTGTGAGCTCACCCAGCAATACAACAATTGAGCTCATATCCCTGAGAAGGTCCTGAGAGTCTTGGACAGGTATCTACCAATTAAGGATTTTGAAATCACTGAGATTCCTAAGAATGTCACAAGTGGAAGGCTCCTTGGGAATTACCTGACCCTTTTCTTTGTTGGAGAGGGAAGACTAGAGAGAGGGAAGTGTTGTCCAAAGCCACCAAGGTAGCAGAACAAAATGAAACTATACCTAAAACTCCGACCTGGGGCCCCATACCTAGATGTGGGTTCTAGTCTCAGGGGCAATGGCACTGCCCAAATCCCCTGGAACATGTGAAGCTACCTTCTAGTTGATATTGAGAACAACACAAAGACATGCCACCCCACAATCCCTCCTCTAGTACAGGGCTGACCAAAAACTACGGTGTGTTTAGATTTTTTAAAATATGTTATGCTAAAAGGCACATTGCCATTCCTGTATGGCAAGCATGATGGGAAAAGTGTGTTAGAAGTGAGAGGGAGGATTTTGAAGGCGATTAATGGCAATGTGTCTTTTACTGTAATGCATTTTTATTCAAAGCTTCACTGTATCTTTTATCACAACTCCTGCCTTGATGAAAAGCCAGAAAATATCCTTTCCTCTTTCTATCCGGTGTTGAATGTCCCTGGGCTTTTGTGTACGCACACAGCAGAAGGCGCATCCCTGAAGACACAGGTTCTGATGGTGGGGTCCACATGCATTCCAGTGCCCCAGCCTGAGGCTGGCCCAGGGGGCGGGGCCCACACAGCCATTTGTTATTCCTGCTCTTCTCTAAGAGCGCAAAGCCTCTGAACCTACCTTCCTGCATACTCTCCACACATTGGGCTCACAAGGAAGAAAATGAATGGACAGAAAAGAATTTGCCTGTAAATTTCTGAAATAGCCAACAAGCTTATTTTTCCCTTGGCTTCCCCTGGTAATTTGGTTCTGTTCTCTCTTTCATGTACTTAATGTCTAACTCCAGAGATCATCTATCCCCTTTCCCTGGAAGGAAGAAGTCATTTATCAGAAGTTGAGTAAGGCCCCTGGCCAGCTGCACACATCCACACTCCTGCCCCAACCCTTGGGCAGTGACTCTCTGGCTCCTAAGCTCTCAGGTGGTTCCAGTACTCTGTGTCTCGGGGGCTCTTGTCTTCTCTTGTCCTGTCTTCTTCTTCTTCCTCCTCCTCTTCCTCTTCCTCCTTTTCTTCTTTCTTCCTCCTCCTCCTCCTTCTTCTTCCTCTTCCTCTTCCTACTCCTCTTTTCCTCCTCTCCTCCTCCTT
>NW_022900951.1:125673858-125695011 GCF_012274545.1 Fukomys damarensis | reverse complement strand
TCTCTCTCTCTCTCTCTCTCCCTCTCTCCCTCTCTCTCTCCTCTTTCTGCTCTTTCCACTCTGGCCTTAGGCTCATCTTCCAGGCCCTGAAATTTGGAGCTAATAGCATCACTAACCCCTCCTACAAACACTAAAGGTTTTCCAAACTAGAACTTTCCCTCAAGCCCTCAGGTGTCTAATTCTGATCGGTGATTGTTACTGGGACATCGGGTGTTGAGGACCAAACACAGACTGTACTGAGAGTCCCTGTGCCTGAGCAGCTTGGAGTGAGCTGGCTGGAGAAGACCCAGTCTTAACTTCCCCCTCCTCCTCCCAGAACATACCCTGAGCCCGACTGCAGTTGCCCTGCAGATTCTGGCAAAGCTGTTCAGGGGAGAGATTGAGCTCTACCTTCCCGAGCGCTCCCTTTTTACCACTGCTCCCCACAGATCTGCTTCTACTCTTCTTTTAAAAATGTGTATTAATATGTGTTTACAATACATAGCAAGCACATTCATCCTGAAAAACTGGTGTGTGCACATATTGCCTCTTGATTATCTTCGCTTCCCCTCCCACCCTTGCTTTTCCTCCTTGCCCAGGTTCCCTTCCCATCCCCACAGAGTCTATGTTTCCTTTGATTCCCAGAACCTCACCATTCTCTCAACCTGCCCTCTATTTCCACGACTTTGTGCCTTTGCTCGTGTTGTTTCCATATCTAGAATGCCTCTTCTTCTCTATCACCCAATCACCAACTCCGGGTACTTTTCTAAAAAACCTGTTTATTTTCTAAGCCCAACTTGAGATTTTCCACGATGATTCAGTTATCTAAGAACTGTTTATTGAGCATCTACTATGTGTTCTGTACTTCTGTAGTTACCAGAAACATTGTCGTACTCAGGACAGAGGCTTTGTCCTCATGTAGCTTGTAACTTTATTGACAGTGGTGGATCTGGGTCAGGGAAGTGTACCAACGAAGTTTGCTGTGTAGGGGATAGGTTTGGAAGAGAGCAGCAAACAGTCAGGGAGACCATTTAAGGGGTTACTTAAGTCAAGCAGGTGAGAGATGGTGGCCTGGACCAGTTCAATGATAGTAAGGATGGGGAAAAGAGATGTTTAAGAATTAGAGTCGAACTAAGATAAATTACATTGAAAGGGTGGGAAGGTAGAAATATTTCTTGAGTGCAAAATCTAAGGAAGAAGGACTTGAGTTTTGTTTTAGATCAATTTCAATGGAAATAAAAGGCCCACTGCAACCCAAGCTCCCTTACCCTGCGTTTGACCTGCATTACCTCACTCTTGTGCAAATCTTACGAAGATGGTGATGATGGCGAAGATGACCATTTTCGTGTTTGATGCCGGAATTGAAGCTCAGGAAAGTAAGATAGTTGCCTCAGTACTTGCAGCTAGTCAGTGAAGGAGTAAGGATTTAAACTCAGGCAGTTGGGCCCATGAGTATGGACTCCTACACACTCTGCTTTGCTCTCTCATATTGAAGTCTGAGGCACTATAAAACTCAATAGGTAATAGGAGCTATGGGCTTGGTGATCAGTGCAGAGGTCTGGAGGCTTAGCTGTCATAGCATTGAAGCCACCTCTGAAACTAGGAAGGCAAATGAGCTGACCTAGGAGAGGCCACCATGACACGTTGCCCTCAGCTTTCCAGCCTCCGTACAATCATTCGTCCAACAACCGTTCAGGAGGACCACTCAGCAAAGTCCTGGCTGTGCACTGGGGGCTCAAACATGAGGGAGCACTCAGCGAGCTCCAGGACTGTGGGGAGACAGCATAATCACAGCCAGCAGGAGCGTTACTACATACATTAGGGCCCTAGCCTTTAGGGAGGGTCAGGATGTTGTACACACACACACACACACACACACACACACACACACAGGTTGTCTTTCTCTGGGATAACCCTTCAGATAGATAGATAGGTAGATAGATAGTTAGATAATGGATAAGATAGGTAGACTGACGATAATTAATAGATGAGTAGATTCATTGCCCATAATGGACTCACTCAGATATGGAATTGGCCAGCAAAGTCCCAAAACCCATAGAATAGGCCACTGGGAAGGGCAGGCTGGACAACTCAGGCAGAATTTCCCATTCCTGCACCACTCTCCACTCGTGCCCGCTGGATTGCAGAGGGATTTGATTTGTTAAGAACCATACCGCTACTTCCATACCCACTCCACAAGTCCCCACACCTTGCCCCAGAACTGCACACCCGTCTCAGCAGGGACCAAGACTCAGATTCTCATCTGCTTTGACTATAACCTCCAACTGTGCTTGATGTCCTTCTCATCAACAGGTGACTGGATAAAGAAAGTGCGGTCTCTACCGACAATGGAATATCACCTGGCTATAAAGAAGAACAAACGTGAGACCTTTGTAGGAAAATGAATGCACCCGGAAAATACGATGCTCGGTGAAGTAAATCAGACATGCAAGCTTGAATACCGTCTGGTATTTCTCATTTGAGTAAGTCAAAGTATAAACTAAGAGTAAAATAAAAGAAGGAAACAGGAGAAAAGGGGATGGCTCTCTTGCAGATGGGAAGGGAGTCCAGCGGACCGAGGGTGAGGGGTGGGGTGGGGAAGAGGTAGATTGAATATATGCCAGGACATTATATGCCATAAACATGAGCTAAGATCAACAATATCAACAAGAATGAAAAGAGGAAAGAGGAACTAGAAGAGGAGGGGCAGGGGAGGCACAGAGGTCGAAAAGAAATACCATATTAGGTACACTAGCCAACTCCCCAGGGTGATGTAAACTGCATGTGCTGCACATACGTACTAATAAAAAAGAAATGCCTGTCGGCCTCCAGCTTGTGTCTCTTCAGAAATGCCTGGCTGTGCAGTCCCCTAACCCTGGGCAACCAGGGCAGGAGTGGGCAGCAGCAAGGACGTGTGCTGTCTCCGAAAGCTCGGAACTAAGGACAGGGATTCAGGAATCACGAGTTCAAGCCTCACCTCTGGTCATATCATTGCATGTAGCTGGGAAGCCCTGGCAGGGGTGCATGCTGCGGCTTTGGTGTCCCCTCCAATGCCCGCAATGCGCTGCTCACAGTGGCATGGAAGTGAGTCTGTTATCAGGAGACAAAACTGGGCTCACAGCAGGAAGACACGACACCTGGCTGGCACCGGTGGCAACATCTTCATCGAACTCCTTGACCTCCACAGGCAAGCAGCACTTCAGTCTTTTGTTTTTATTGGCTTAACTTGTGTTTTTGAAACTTTATTGTATGAGTACATATTTGCAGTACACGGAGTTTGCATTCCGTTTAAGGAATGGGTGGATGCACTTAACTAACGAAGCTTGATTCTTTTTATCCCCCTTTCCCTCTCCACCCACCACCACCCTCTGCCTCTAGATTCCCTTCCCTATTTTCATTATTAAGGTCGTTATTCTTATTTTTGGTTCATGTTTCTTTTATTTCCCCTGCCATGCTCTCCCTCCCCTCACTCTTAGTCTCCTGGACCCCTTCCCATCTTCAGAAACTTTATCTCCCTGTTTCCTTCTATCAGTCCTTTATTTTGCTCTTTATTTACACTTTGCCCTACTCAAATAAGAGATACTATATGGTATTTAAACTTGTGTGTCTGATTTATTTCACTTAACATGTTATTTCCCAAGTGTACCCATTTTCCTACAAATGCCTCAAATTTATCCCCTTTTTTAGCTGAGTAATATTCCATTATGAATAGATACTACATTTTCTTTTATCCACCCATCTGTTGAGGGACATACAGGCTGCTTTCAGGAGAATTGTGCTGCATGCATCCCTGTAATATGAGGTCTCTCGGTCTTTTCGGAAGTCAGCTAGAAGGGGACTAGCTGGGTCAAATGGATTCTTTCACTTTATAAATTAAGAAGTGCATGGTATTATAGAAACAGAAGTTGGACTAAGGCAATGTGCCTCACTCACTCAAGAACTTCATAAGAGTCTAAAATGAAACAAGGGATGTGAAGGACATCTGTGATAGCTAAATTACCCACCCCCTTGAAG
Organism: Fukomys damarensis; assembly: GCF_012274545.1. NCBI lineage: Eukaryota > Metazoa > Chordata > Mammalia > Rodentia > Bathyergidae > Fukomys > Fukomys damarensis. The sequence continues at coordinate 125,691,018 of NW_022900951.1, read as the reverse complement.
GAATAGCTCTCTGCTCAGGACCTGAGGTAAAAGAGTATTTTCCATCCCACTGCCAACTTGGTGCTACTGGCATGAGCTTTTTGATATAGGATTGAGAAGAGAATATTGAAAGAACAAAGCCTTTAAAATAGCTAAGTCGATTTGTATAAAGGAAGACTTTATATAAAATGTGTAACTAACAGCACATTGATTGAGGAAGGAGATTTGAGTACATGCGGCTGAGAAAAATGGGCTAGAATCCCACCTTATTCTATATATGAGCACTGATTCTGAACAGATTCAAAATCTAAACAGAACAGATGAAAACATAAAGCTACTGAAAGTTTGTAGCCTTGAAGAAGACAAGGGTCAGACCCACACTGAAAACTTTAAGCTATAAGCATTGATGGATCCAACTGAAATTCTGGATTCTGTTCGCAAAATAGCATACAAAACAAAAAGACAAACAACAGAGATGAATAGTTTTGTAATGCTTAAAAACAACATAACGAGATCAGTTAGCAAGAAGACAGGAGTCCAAATTAAGAGAATTTGAATAGGCAATTTACATGATAAAAAAACTAAACAAAGGTTGACGAACATATGAAAAGATGTCCAAACTCAGTAGTGATTAGAACAATAAGAATTGTTAGGCAGGTGCACAGTGCTATGTCAGCAAGGGGGAGGGGACCCTGGAGCCCTGAGCTCTCCTGAGACCAGGGCCCTAGTGACTTCAACGTGCATGGAGAACGGAGCAGCAGTCTGAAGTAAGTAAATGCATGTGCAGCATCAACTGAGCTCGAAATCACAGGGCTGATTTCTTTTTTTAAGTAAAAAACAGAACAAGATTTATAGCACAATAACATTTATGCAAATTAAAAACACATACCTAAAGCAACACTCTATTTTATAAGAATGCATACATATTCAGTGGGTGCTCACCGAGGGGGAAAGCATGAGGGACTTGGGATAAATGGGAAGAAAAAATATTCCAACGAAAGACAAGCCTGGCCTTGCAAATACTGTAGGTGATCCCAGCCCCACCGAGAAGAGCAGAGTGAATCCAACTTCCTGTACCTGAAATCCATGGGTAAGTTTTAGCAGTACTCCTGAGAAGAAAAAGAGAAAAGCGGGGAGGATAAAGAGCCCCTGCTGAATGCAGACAGGACTGCTTTTAGTGTGATAAAATGTTCTAGAATCAGACAGTGGTGACGGCTCTAAAACATTTTAAGGTACTACTAAGTGTCATTGAAATGTACACTTTAAAATGGTTTAAATGGTGGATTTAATGCAATGCGGATTTTACCTAAACATAAACCACAAGAGAAAGAGAGGAAGAAGTGAAGAGGGGCTGCCTGCACCCCCCACCTGTCCCCCATCAGCTGCACGCAGCACCAGCTCCTGAGGTCAGCTTCTTCGCTGCAGCGCGGAGGCAGAGGCCAGAGCAGGGAGCAGGTGTCTCCCTGCATATCTGGAGCCACTGTGAGGGCGGCGGGGCCCGACGGATGAGAGAGCGCACGGCGTGGTGTAAAGGGTTATTGGGGGTATTTACGACCAAGCTGAATTGCTCACAAGGCAATTTTCTCTCCCTTATTCCTTCCTGACATGGCATCCAATTTCCATTTCAGTGACTTGGGAATCTGAGGAACAACGTGAGCCTTCCACTCTCTCCTGATGTCAAATTAAAACGGTGACAGAGGGCTGTGCTGTGCGGAGTTGGGGCTCTGCACATAGACAAGAGCCATCTTCACAGGGATGCAGGCTGCAGGACAAGTTGGTGGGAGGCCTCAGGAGAGTTCTTGCTTGGGTGGAGCTGGTGCCACTGGGTCTCAGGGTGATTTGGAAGGCACTCTACCCCCACCCGAGGTCATGATGCCCAAGGGCGGAACCTTTAGCACTGCGAACACCCAACACGCGCCCCGTGTTCCTTCCGTAGCCAGGTCACACACACGGCCCACACACGCCTTCTTGTCTAATACAGTCCTTGATACAGACTGTCCATGTTGCTACCCAAAACTGAACTGCAGGAAAACAAAGATCTTATGCCAGGTATGGTGGCACACGTCTGTAATTCTAGCATGTGGGAGGCTGAGGCAGGAGGATAGCCCCATGTTTAAGGCCAGCCAGAGCTAAATAATGAGTTCAGGGCCAGCCTCTTTCTTCCTTTCCCCTTTTCTCTCTCCCTGTCCCGCACTCAGTCCTTCCACACTACAAAGCACCTCCCCATCCGTCTGTACACACTGGACTTTTTGCCTATTTTACATGTGCTGTTTCTTCCACCCCAGGTCTCTGCCTAGGAAACTACTCATCCAGCACCCTGAGTAGCATCCTGCCACAGTTTTCTGCATGCCACCCAGGGCCCCAGAGTCCTGCTACCATGTCTGTCTTCCCACTAGGCTAGAAATAATGGGTGGCAGGAACTTTGTAGAATTGTCCTTGGTGTCCCCAGCACCGAATGCAGGGGACACTCCACTGGGGTAAGGCTCTTCTCACTGCTGCCTCCCATGACAAGTCATTCATTCACTCGGCAGGAATTGAGTGAACCCTTGCTGGAAACAACAGGAAACATGGTCTTACACTCCTCAGGGGAGAGAGAAACGGACAGAGACAGAGGCAGAGACAGACTCTTTGAACCAAAGAAAGAAAGGGAGCCAACATGAGCGCATATGGATGCAGGGTGCTATGGCGGGGAGTGACGGAGTGGTCACAGCAGCTGAGGACTGAACGCCAAGAGCACAAGGCCAGCAGTGCGGAGCTCAGCAGGCGGGGTGCTCAGTGGAGTTTGGAGCTCCACAGCCACCGGGCCGGTGACTACACTCCTGCTGCCTCTGCTGGGGATCCCTACTTCCCAGCTGGAGGCAGAGACAGGAGGAAAGCAACTGGCCTGAGCCAGTGCATCAGTGAGCAGCTTTGAGGTTGGACCCTCTCTCGCTGCGTACCTGTAGCCAGTTGCTTCAACTCTCCATGCCTGGGTTACTGTGGGTGCAAACTAGAGAGGCCTGATTTGTCAAGTTCATGAGAGGCTTCAAAGAAACCACATATTTGAGCACCCAGAAAATCAGTGCCCCCACCCTCTGTCAGGCCTTGGTGCAGTGATGAAAATGCACAATCGGGGACCCACGTGTGGTCTCTCCATTAGAAGAAAGGTCAGGAGGTGTGGAAGGAGCTGAGAGTGCTTCTGGAGAAGAGGCAAGAAGGAAAGAAGGGCAAGTGGAGGAGGGAAAGAGCCAGGGAAGCAGAGAGAAGTGGGGAGAAGAGTGAGAAAAATGAGCCAGCGAAAGGGAGCGGTAGAGGTTGCAGGCAGGGAAGATACTTCAGCTGACCCTGTGACCCTCTGAAGCCCCCGTAGGGGAGCAGGAAATATCCCAGCAGCCCTCTCCTAGGCCATGCTGCCTTACTGCCCCCGGGCACATTACCCACCATGACCCTTCCACTCCCAGGCTGTCCCCTCCACACCACCACCACCCCCCTCCTGCCCCAGAGCTGCACACTGAGCTCTGGGTGTTGAGTGAGGGTCCTTGGACTGGCCTGAGAGGCAGCTAAGCTTTTCCAGCTATCGTCATTCCGTGACCATGAGTCACCACAACGGGAGTCTAGATGTCTCCCTCCCCTTCCTTCCTTCTTCCCCTCCTCCCTCCCCTTCTTCTTTTTTTCTCTCCTCCATTCCGAGCTGAGCACAGGCTGGCTTCTCCCCGAAAGTCCTCAGCCCCACGTACACACAGAAGCCCCCCAGCAGCAGCCAAGCAGCCCCCACTCCTTGGGCTACAGGCAGGGAGGCCACTTCCGCCCCACATGTGGTTCTGCAGGGCCGCTGGTCCAAACGGACTGGTCTTTGTAGGTCTACTTATGAAAAATACACTCTCAAAACAACAGGCAAGCCTATTAACCAGTGAATATGATTTGCATACCTTTCAGAAATGATTCAATACACAGCAAGATTCAAAAACACAAAAATCAAGTTTCAGCCAGCTCCAGTTCTAACCCCTCAACTGTCACCCATCAGTGCTTACTCCCTCTGGCTGTCTTGTCATCTGCAGCTGAGTAAAAGCAGCCCAGCAGGTCTGCAGTGGCTCACCTGGGGCTCAGGAACAGCTCTGGGGTCATGCATCCACGGTGGGCAGCAGCGTTTCGGACCCCACAACAGCTGGGCTGTCTCAGAGGCTCTCGGCGCTCAGCAAGTTCAAACAGTGGCAAGTTGACTGCCACATCTCTGGGCCAAGAAAAACTGTTCTGAGCTCCACACGGTCAGGAGAGAAAAAGGAGAGCAAGACCATACGTGCAAAATGAGCCATGTTCCTGGGACTCTTTAGAGGCCACTTTCCTCTTTCCCAGACTCTGCTCCCTGCCAGCCCACAGCCCCACATCTGCCCACAACTGGCTTATTCCCCAAAGCCACTGCTGTGTGGACCGCAGCTGTTTCCTAAAGGGCTGTGTTTCATTTTCCAGGTATCATAGGAAACACAGACAAATCCACATATGTTTTTTTTTTTTTTAAATCGAGAAATACACTGGGCTCTTCCTTCTTTCAGCAAACGTTTATTGGCATCTCCTCTGAGCCCAGCATAAATAGGAACAAGGGAACCTAGCAAAAATAATAATAATGACTTGATCAGTCTGGGCTAGGAGGAATCTCTACATGCCCCCCAAAAGTAGGGGTGGCTTGTTAAAATGTCAATTTTAACCTGAAACCGGGGTCCAAAGACTGCCAAAGAATGGCCAAAGTGAGGCGGCCTGGGTCATGGTTTGGGGGGCCTGGCAGGAGGAAGGAGTGGTGGGGCATTCGAGCCGGCTGTTCTTCTTCGCGCATGGAATATCTGGGTACTGGAGATGAAGTCGATCGGCAGGGGTGTCTGCATTCCCAATTTGCCTTGTTAATGCCTGTCCCCAGCCCCACCTGGAGTCCTCCAGCCACTATCCTTCTACATCTGTCACATCTCATCACAGCTTCTCTGAATCCAACAGGTCCGGGGCACCCCCTAAGGAGCGAAACAGAGACCCCAGCCCTACGCCTGCCTTCCCGCGCAGGTCGCAGCTACACCCCCTCCTTCCCTCCGGCACGAAAGGGGCTATGTAAGGCAGATGCCACGAAGAGCCTTCTTCCTGCCATTCCCTCTGCCTGGGCGTTCAGCGCTGTCCCACTCCCCACTTGTGCCTCTAGCAGAAGAGCTCCCGCCACTTGCAGGGCAGTGCAGCTCCTGCGACGTGGAGCGTGGGCGAGGGTCTGGAAAGCCAGGCAGCAAGCTTGACTAATGGCGCGAGAGCGCCCCCACCCTGCTCTGCGGTCGGAGGCGGAACAGCATGAGAGCGAACCGTCTAGAAAGGTAGCCTGCGGTCCCTGAGATGGCTAGACCCCCCGGGGGGGGGGCAGGCTGCTGCGGGCCCCAGCCCAGGCCACCCGGCTACCCTCCCAACCTGCCTCGCTCAGCCTTCCAAAATTCGGACCCCACCCAACACAGACCAGCTATATTTTGGTGACAACGGACAGCCCCCGTTCCCCAGAACCACAGTGTCCCAGCATGCCAGAACGGAAGCAAACAGAGGCTGCCAGTACAAGGCCACCCCGTGTCCACGGGCTAACCTGGGAACGTCTCGTCAGTATCACTGCGCTGTGCTTCCCAGGCCAGTCCAGGACTCGGGACCCCCTCTCAGTCATCCATTTTACCCCCCTAGACCCAAACAGAGGCTCAGACTCTCCAAGCTGAGGGGGGGTCATCTACAGATGCAGGGAGAGGAGTTGCCCACTCCTCTAGCTGGCCTCTGATTCCATCACTTGGAAGCATTTGGATGTGGCATAAGCCCAGGCTATGAAACTGAGTTGGCATTTAAATGACCTCATGGCAAATTGCTCAATTTAATTTGCTTACTCAATCCAATAGAGAAAAAAAAAAAACAAGAAAACCCATCTAATTAAAAACACTGATCTATAGAAACTGGCAACTCCGAAGAGGCCTTGCTGGAAGTTAGCACTTGAGTGATGCAAGGGTTATGAGTTATGTTAAGAAATCTATTCTCCTCCTTCCTCCAGGAAGGCTGCAAAAGGCCCTGAGAAACTCCTCCCTTTAAAAATGGGGGAACAGGGTCCAAATGGGGAAGCGATTTGCTCCATTCAGCCAGCAAGGCCAAGTTAATTCCAGGACTGGTGAAGCCTCCTGGGCCTGGCACCCCATCCTACTTGCCCAATGGGCTTCAAGGGGGGCAAATATGACGTTCACAGGGACGAATTGGTCCATGGAGGGCAAAACAGCAGGTTCCTCAGCCCTCCTTAGACCAACACCCAATCTGAGCCAGGGGAACACACAGCAGTCTCCAGCAAGTTTAGAGGAGCCAAAGGAAGATGTCTTCATTGGGTATGGAGATAATGCTCCCTTCTCCAACTGCTCTTCTGCGCTATTTCTAACAAAGTCCCTAGCAACTGGAAACGGAATGGGACAGCCACTTAATGATCATCAGTTATGGGGCTGCCAGCCCAGTGCCCAGTCTTATTTGGACCAGCACTTAACAAAGCTGTTAGCTTAAAAATGCATCTTCATTGCCCTCCCCACCAGGGCAAGTTGTAGCTGGCTTGGTGTTGGGCTCTAAATCAGGACTAGATTGCCCTTCCAGGGGAATCTGCCTCAGGGAGAAGTGAGGTCACTTAGTACTTGGCAGCTCAGTCCCTGATGGGAAGACTACTGTATCTGAACCCACAGCTAGAATGGCACAGCACTCCTCCTGTCGGGGCCGCAAGGCATCATGGGCCTGCCTACCCCACATCCCTATGCAAGGCAAGGAGTTCTGCTTTCAGCAGAGCCCTCTAGAGCCAAGTACACATAGCCTCCCTCTGCAGGTAACTTTAGCTACTGATGGGCAGCATGAATCTCACTCAGAGACCTGAGCTCAGGGAACAAGGACTAGGAGAGCCACAAACATAGATAAGCACACGACAGGAGCAGAGATCAAAGACAACTTCAAGGAGAAGGTGACGTTCGAGGTGACTATGAAGGATGACAGGCATGAGGCAGGCAGAGACTGGGGGGAAGAACTAGGAGTAATGAAGCCCCTTGGGGGATAGCTCTGGTTGGGTTGTGGATCACCAAAGAGTTATGTGTAGCTGTGGCACAACTGGGGCTGGGGACTGGCAGTGGGATGAGGCCGAGGAGGAAACCAGCCCTTGCGAAACCCCCAGCATTTGGTGTTTAAAGAATGCTGTGCCATGACCATAGCTGCTCTAAATACTGGTGTTGCAGTAGAGAGCTAGGAAAGGATCTCTACCTTGGGATGTGGGCAGTCTGAAGAGGGAAGGGGACAGTGAACTGGAAGCAGACACACAGAAGGACTGGGGGAAGTGAGAAGTGCTGTGGGGAACCACTGAGGAGATGGGGGCTCTTGCCCTCTCCGAGAGACCCCGAGGAGGAGGAGTCAAGACAGCAAGTGAGACAAGAAGAGGCTGGGTATGTGCAGAAGTTCCAAGACAGAGAGAAGCAGGTTAGAACAACAGCAGGCAAGGTCTTCACTCTTCCAGGGCCACATCTACTGGACAGGACCTGGGGGGACCACAGGCATGAGTCGGAATTTTCTCCAAAGAATAAGGGAAAACTACCAGAAGGTTTCAAGCAGAGGAGTGAAGAAATGGGATTTTCATGTTTTAAACCTCTGGTGGGCAGGTGGAGAATGGATTGCAGGGGCACGGGCTGGAGCCAGGACATCACTCCGGAGGCGACTAGCTGTCTGCGGCTGAGACAGGGGATGTGGAGCTGGGAGCGGTGGGTGGATATTGAATGAACTTTGAAAGTTAAGCCTCCAGCATTTCCCAGATAATTGAAAGTGGTGGGCAAAGGAAAAAGAAGAGTCCAGGATGACTGCAGTGGGTTTGGCCTGAGCAAGGGGAAGGATAGACAGGTCATTACCAATGTGGTGAGGATGCACAGACTTGGGAAAAAAGCACTCAGGCAGTGAGCTGGAATGATGTTAAATTTGAATTCCTGTGGTGGTGTCAAGTAGCTAATTGGATATATACCATTATCTTTACTGCCTTCATGTATCATGGGAACAATTATTTACATAATAATTTTCTTTCAATCAACTTTAAATATGCTCATGTTTTACTTTAGCTCAGTGCTAAGCAACATCATCCAGAACATCAGGGGTTTTGCAGGCTACTAGTATTTTTTCTCGAATGCACATGCCAAAAAGTCAGGACAACCATAGTGTCCAGGTCCCCCTGCAATTCAATGGCAACATTTCTTCCTTCCCCACCCTCCAGGAGGGTCTGGGCACCTAGCACAGATGGGGCCATGGGCTCGGACACTTGGGAAGTCCTGAGGACTTTTGAAGGGACTATAAAGAGGCACTGGTTGGAGGTAGACTGGTCCAACAGCTCTGCCAGTCTTGGGGACATCCACCCAACTGCCCAGCAGGCCCTGCTCAGTCCCTTGCTTGGTAGGGGGAGTCAGAGAGCCCACCTCACTTTCCTGAGGTCCATGCGCCCTCTGGTGGTTGGGTTCTTTGTCTGTGGTTTCAGGGCTTTGTTTCCAGGGTAAATAGAAGAGGGGTACCTCGGCCTTGGTCTCCCTCCCAGGAAAGGAGCAAGTGGCCAGACTAGCTTTAAGTTCCAGACCAAGAAACAAGCAAATGCTGCTGAGGCTGAAACTTAGGCTGGGTTAGGACTGGGATAGCAGTCTGTAAGCCACACAGGGGCCGCCAAGGTTAAGATCCTAAGGAGAGGGTGAGTGGTGGATGAGAATAGGGGCTTTTGTTTCCTGCAAAGGTCAGCGATGCAGAGAAAAGCAAATTGATGGCCATATACAAATAGGGCAATTTACTTTCTGAGGGTATATTCAAAGGGAAATAAAAAACATTCCAATTTAAACATTTTAAAATTAAGAGCTGGGAACATCAGGCTGTGCCGCATAAATACAGCACATAATGGAAAATGTACTTCAGTTCTTATATTACAGCCAGTTACAGAAGAGAGACGGGGGCGGCGGCCAGCAACAGGCAGAGTCACGCTCCTGCTCCTGCGGAGAGAGCTGCAGAGAGGGAGTGGGTGGGGGCTGGTCAGAAACAGATGATGCCTGTGGTGGCTGATGTCTAAGGCCTCACAGGGTAGCCACACGGGGCTCACATCCTCCCTCTCTCCCTCTTCCTCTCTCACTCTCCCTACCCCCATCCCTGTCACTGAAGATTGTCATTTGGTGGGCAGGGAAAGCTTGTGGAAATTGGACCCGAGGATATCTGGGGAAAGGAGAATTAGGGAGGGGGGGAGGAGCTGAACCCTGAAGTCTAAGTCTTGCCCCAGTGGGTTTTCCATGGGACCCAGAGGGACACCTGCCTTGCCATAGGGAAAAGCAACTTTGAGACTCATTGTGCAACCCATGATGTAGGCTGCAAAGAGGACTTGCTTTGTGGGGCTGGATGGAGGGTGAGTCAGGCTCCAGGGAGCAATACAGAGCCCTGTCTAAAACCAAGGCTAACATGTTTGATGCAGCCATGCCTCTGGCCCCAGCCCCAGTGCCATCCTAAGTCTGCAAAAATAACAACTTGTCCAGGCTCTGGAGCTTGGTGAAAACTGAGCTCCTTAATGCAGCCTTAGCAACCAGCATCTTAGCAAGCAGCCGGCTCGGTCCCCGAGGGCTCCTTCTGTTGGCTGGGCCTCTCTTGAGGTGAAATGGCTCAGGGGCTTCTCTTCTACCCTGAGACCCAAGGGGAGCACAAGCACAGAGAGTTAGCCCATTGTGACTGTCATCTGCCTGCTGTTACCACTCTCGGGGATGGTGACCTGGGTCTGGGTGGTGTTACCGATCCCTTCGGGTGAGGTTTCCCCTGGTTCAGAGTTATTACCATAAGCTAGTGACAAGGCCAGGAAGTGACACTAAATTCCAAAGAAGTCTGGCTACAAGAATGAATTCACAGAAAAATAACTAGTGACACCAACAGCACAAGCAACACAAGTGAGAAATGGACAAACCGGACTGCAATGCCAGTAAAAGCTTCTGTGCCTCCAAGGGCCCAGCCAATGGAGTGAAAAAGCGAGCTGCAGAGTGGGGTGATATGTTCTCTGATTGTGCCCGGTTAGAGGATTACAACTGGAGTATTTGATGAACTCCTGGAACTCAACGCGGTTAAAATGGCTAAAGAGCTCGAAAGGAACATTTCGCCAGAAAAGATGCACAGAAGCCAGCACACACGTGACTATATGACCCAAAGAGTGGCCCATCAGAGCAATGCAAGGCAAAGCCACAGTAAGACATCGCCTCACACCCGTGCAGTTGGCTGCTGTGACAACACCAAAAAGTGGGGATTTTCAATGAGGATGCAGAGGAATGAGGAAACGTGAATTCTGGTGATGGACTGTTCTTCAAAAACTTAAAAGTAGAATTGTCATAGGATCCAGCAACTCCATGCCTGGGTACATAGCCAAAAAAACTGAAAACAAATGAGATGTTTGCACAACCATGTTTGTAACAGGACAGACGGCATAATCACCAGACTACCAGACTGTCCAGAGACAGATGAGCGACAGTGAATCACATTCAGCCCTAAGAAGGGAAAGGAACTCTGATGGGGCTACCGCATGGATGGATGTTGACAGTGGTACGCTAAGTGAACTAAGCCCAAAACAAAGATCAATATGATGTGTTTCTATTTCTATGATGTCCGTAGAAGTTGTTAAAGGGGAACAGAGTTTCAGCCTTGTGAGATGAGAAAGGGTTGGAGACTGATTTCATGGCAATGTGAATATACTTGCTGATTTTTGTTTCTCTTAGTCCATGCTTGCAGTGTGATGGGCATGTTCCTTGTGGAGCATTGGTGCACATACACAATGCATCTTCATTCTTTTTTCGTCAACTTTTCCTCCCCTACCTTCCCCTCCCTCTGTCCTTCAGTCACTTTCCCTTTTGCAAAAGATCTATGTCATTATCTCCTATTATCTTTTATGTTGCTCTTTGTTTGTATTTTGGGTTTCTCATATAACAGAAACCATTCAATATTTAAGCTTATGTGCCTGATTCATTTTACTTAGCATCTCAAGGTGCATCCATTTTCCTACAAATGACCCAAGTTGATCCTTCTTTATGGCATAGTAGTGCTCTATTGCATGCAAATACATTTTCTTTGTCCACTCATCTGTTGATGGATATATAGACCACTTCTGAGATTTAGCTTTTACAAGTTGTGCACTATAAGCATGGGTGCGCATGCATCACTGTAATATGATGTCTCAAACTCTTGGAGGAAGGTACCTAGAAAGGGAACAGCTGAGACAAATAGAATTTCTACTTTTAGTTTTCTGAGGCCTCTCCACACTGATTTCCCTAGTGGATGTACTAATTTACACTCCCACCAACAGTGTAAGAGGGTTCCTTTTCCCCCACAACTTCACTGACATCTGTTATTTGATTTCTTGAAGATAGCCATTCTTTCTGAAGTGAGAGGGAACCTCAGTGTTGTTTTAATGTGCATTTCTCTAATGGCCAGAGATGCTGAACAGTATTGAACTAAATACGTAATGGTGAAGAAAATGTATGTGCATTTACCACAATGAACGAATGAACAAATACTGTGCGTGAATACGAAGGCACAGGAATCTGCAGCTCGACTTTTCAGGCTCCTGATCACCTCATGACCCACAGGTCAAATAGCTGCTCCTCCAGGAGGTCCTCCCAGCTCTCCGGGCACAGCCAGTGCTTCCTGGCCAGTTGTATCAATCCGCTCACTCACTCTCCCGTGCATTCACTTCCCTCCATGGTTCTTCTGGGCCAGACACATGGCTGAGGCTGCAGAGAGCAACATGGGAGGTTATGGTGGCCTTGCGCAAAAAGAGCCCACAGTTCAATGGAGAAGCACAGCCGTTACAACTGATCTTGCAGTTTAACAAGAACCAGGACAGGGGGCTCTCAGGCAACATGGAAGCCTGGAGATGGGGGTGATTGTCTGCCTCCCAGGGCAGTGGGTGCAGGCAAGGGCCTTCTCCTAGGAGCGGGTGCCCGAGCTGTCCTCAAGGACCACGAGGGTTTGCGCAGGTAGGGGAGGGAGGATGGCACAATGTATGACAGGCAAAAAGAGTCCTGGGGGGTGGGCATGAGGAAAGATTGCTGGAAGGAAGAGAAAGTAAACAGTGGAGGTGAGTAATCCATACCACGCAGAGTTGGAAAGGATTTATTAATGTGTAAGAGCCCCTAATGCACATATTAACTTGAAGAGTCTCCCGCCCACTGCCAACTATCAAGAACTCTTCAGAAGTGCCCTGCATAGAGGGCAAAGCAGCCAGATAGCAGTGTGTGCTGGCGCTTATGAGTAGTCTTATTCCTCATCTCCTGACTTGGAATAGACCAGAAGCCAAAAACCTCATCATCCTGCTTCAGAGAAGACTGCAGTACCCCCACTCCCGGCTGGCAGACAAACAGATGACAGACAGACAGACAGACAGACAGACCAGTCAATAAAGCCTAGTGGTCCACAGGAGCCAGGCACCATGTGCACCATGTGGCTCATAGTCTTCCTGTCCCAGGCTTTCCCTGGAGGACAGCTCAGCTCCTCTTCCGTCCCTTCTTCAGGCCTGGGCAGGCTGAATCTCCTGGAAGCCCAGCCAACAGTCCGCACTGTCCACAAGCTCCTCTCTTAGCTACTCTTGGATGGTCAGGCCAAAAACTGAAGCCTCAGAGAGGCTTTGGGGAGAACCCTAACAACAGGAGAATGGAGAACATGAGTGTGAGCCTGGAGGTCTATAAGCTCGTCTAGATCTGAGGTCAAGGCAAGGTTACACTGGGCCCAAGCTTTATGGCTGCTCATCGACACCTGGCTCAGGGCTGTTCACGTCTGAAAAGTAGTCATCCTCGTGCTGTCTCATCTTGGTCTCCAGGACAGTGATGCGCTGCTTGAGCTTCTGCTGGGCCCCTGTGTACTCAGCCAGCAGGCGGCTAAAGCGAGTGTACAAAGTCTCCATGTTGGTCTCCAGCTGCTCTAGCTTTTCCTGCACATCCACCTCCATGCTGGCTGCCACCTCACTCTCGTCCAGCAGCCCCTCTTTCATCAGGATCTCCCGGCCCCTCTCCTCTAAGACCTTCTTGGCGTCAGGATACTCAGTTACCGCTTCCATAAGATCATCCTTGGACAGGCAGAAAAGGTCTGAGTAGCCCAGGCTGCGGATATTGGCAGTGCGCCGATTGCCCATTTTGCTGCCCTTAATGTTAAGGATGCTGATCTCTCCAAAGCAGCTCCCAGCTGAGAGGAGGGCATACTGAGTCACCCCGTCATCAGCCACCACTGCCAACTTGCCCTCCTTAATTATGTACATCTCCTTGCCAATGTCCCCCTTACGGCAAATGTAATCCCCAGGACTGAAAACCTGAGGACGAAGCTTCAGGACCAGCTCCACCAACAGGCCAGCCTCGCAGTCCTGGAAGATTCGCACTTTCTTGAGTGTGGACAGGTGGACATTGATGGCTATCTCGGCCCTGAGCTTGGCTGGTAGGTTCTTGAGAACTTCCCGCTCATCGACCGACTTCTTATTGGTCCACAGGTAGTCAAACCACCGAATGACCTTGGCTTCCATCTCCTTACTGACCTTGCGGAACTGCATGTAGTGTTTCACTGCATCAATCTTGGCCTGGAACTCTGCCCGTGTGGCATTCATGTTGGAGATCATGGAGCCCACATTTCCCACGATGGTGGCAAAGATGAGGACACCGATCAGGAAGTCAAAGATGACAAACAGGAACTCTTCATCCTTTACAGGAGGTGGTGTCTCCCCAATGGTGGTGAGAGTCAGGGTAGACCAGTAAAGGCAGTAGATGTACTCCCTAGCCAGGTAGCCATACTCAGGGTCTGTGATGTTGGGGTAAACCCAGGTGTCCACCCCAAAGCCAATGGACTTGGAGATGGCGTAATAGATGCAAGCATTCCAGTGGATGATGACCAGGATATAGAGGACCAGGTTGCTGATGCGGAAGATGTTGGGGTAGCTGGTGCGTGTCTCCGTGCGGTCAAAGAACTCGAACATGCGGGCAAAGTGTAGCAGGCGGTTGAAGCGCACCTCAGGGCTATGGATTCCCACAGCAAAATAAATCAGGTCCGTGGGGATGATGGAAGCCACATCCAGCTTGAACTGTAGGGTGTAGATATAGTTGTCTCGCAGTTTCTTGGTATCTTTGACCAGCAGCCCCTGATCCAGGAAACCTAGTAAACATACAAGCCAGTCTGTCACCCCTGCCTCCAGGCATGTCCCTCCCTATAGGCTCATACTCAGCAAGGACCAAATTGCTCCCTTAACCCTCCTTCCTAAGAACAAATAGCTCTTATAAAGCAGGGCTGGCCAGAGAGAACCCAGAAGACCACTCTCAGATCCAAACTTCAGAAGCACATGGGACCATGCGACTCACAGCAAATTGGAGTCCCAGCCAAGCAGTTGAGGTCTACAGTGTATCCAGTTGGTTCCCTGAAAATTTGGACTCAAGTCTTTGGGCCTGGGGGTCCTACTGCTACCTGTGCATCCCAGCTTCTCACTCACCTGTGCGCAATCGGATGAATAGGTCTGCAATGTAGACCACATCTGAGAAGTAGTCCAGCACCAGCCACACCAGGAAGTAGCCTCTCTGGAGGTCACTGAAGCAGGCTCTGCAGGAGAACAGGGCTGGTTTCACCTTCAACATCATCTGCCAAGGTTCCCTGGAGGGCCCAACTGGGTGCCTATTTGTGCAAGGCTTAAAATGGCCACCGGGGGCGCTAGCGAGTCACAGTCAGCCATTTGCTAAGCAGACAGAGAAGTAACTTCTACCTCCACCTTGTAATTATGTAGACACACTCACATGTATCACTATGCTCTGCCTCATTCGTTAGACCATGAGCTTCAGGAAGGTAAATGTCAATGCAGTCCTTAGCCATGCCCCATCCCTAGCCCTCAAGCGCTCAAGTGGTATCAGTTGAATGAAGAACTCATTGGATGCACAAAGTGCAGTGCACTGCTAACCAGCCTCTGCCCATCAAGCTATCATGCACACAGTGATTAAAACGTATGGTTTGAATGTGTATATTTTGAAAACATACGGATTACAAAGCCACATTGCCACGAATCTCCCTGTCTTCCAACACACTGATCCCATCCTCCCTGCCACTTTTCTAAGCAGTTCTGAAGTCCTGTTTCCTCACTGTCTTTAGCTGTGCTGCTGTGGCTGCCTCCATGTCTTGAATGGATTCCAAAATGTTTCCCTTTCTTGTTCATTCGGCTTTGGAGAAGAGCCGGAGGTTGCCCAGTACCACACTCAGTGAATGAGGTGGGAGGACCAGGTGGATTCCAAAATGTTTCCCTTTCTTGTTCATTCGGCTTTGGAGAAGAGCCGGAGGTTGCCCAGTACCACACTCAGTGAATGAGGTGGATGAGGACCAGGAGCCGTGCTATTTTTTTTTTTTTTTGGTACTGAGGTGGGCTGTGGCACAACTGAGATAAATCCCTGGCCCTAGGTGCCATGTTTTTATGAGCTTCCTTTTCCATTGGGTGGCACTGGGAGGCAGTATTCAGTGTTTTGATCACACCTTGCAAAGACACTCATGAAAGAGGACTCCAGAACTGTTTCAGAAAGTGGGAAGAATGAAGGGATGTGTGTTTGAAGTAGTGGTGGGTATTCTGAGGGTGGTTCATGGCAATGTCTTTTGCTATAATAATTCTTTAAATTTAAATATTCATACATTTTGATCACCCTTTACACACTTGTGATCACCCAACACGGATACTATCCAATTCAGGCAAAAGCCTGCTGATGGCTTTGCTGGGCTAGAGGCAAGAAATGGTAGGGGCTGCTGTAGCTGCCTCAGGGAGAGAGCAGAGTGGCCTTACCTAGGGCAGTAGTGCATACATGAAGAAGCCAGAGTTGGTCACAGAACTGGGAAGACAGAAGTGAAGGGCTGGTGGCATATTATAGCAAAGAGGGCCGGGGTTCACAGGGTAGACGGAGGTGCTACTGGCAGCCAAGGAACCCAGCAGAAGGCGTGGGCTGCTATGAGCTATGTGTCCATAGCTGGAACAGACGTGCTCCTGAATCCCGGGGCCCATACACTGTGCTGGTTTGGCCACCCCTTCCAAGGTCCCTCTCTGCTCACCTAGCCACCAGCAGGCACCAGTTGTAGAGAACAGGCATGGCAATGACAAAGAGCCAGCGGTAATACCAGTCCCCAGCAGGGTCCAAGACAAACAGTTCAAATTTCTTCCTGTGGAGACAAACAGAGGCCAGGTTTGGGATCGGGTCCCCCAGGGTACCAGCGCTCAGGCTCCCAGAGGCCAAAAGCTCCCCAGAAAGCACTGTGGAGGGGTGTGTGTCGAATGAGGGGTAAGCTGATTTAGGGACCCACAGCCTCGAGCCAGGCAGGTGGAGGGTGAAGGACACATCTCTTCCCATTCCTCCACTGGCCAGTGGTGGTGAATGTTGGCTTGGCCAGACAACCACAGGCATCTTCTGTGGAGGGTCAAATAACACACTCTCCAGCTCTGCCTTCCCTGCCCTGCCGCCACTCCTGCTGAAGCATCCGGGTCTTTCCCACCAACACCCTCCATGTCTCTGACCCACCGAGGAGCTGGGGAAGCCATGCCTTCATCAGTACTCCTCAATCACACCTTCCTGGTGCATTTACTGACTGCTGGACCTGGGGCCAGAGGTAGCAGGCCCTTGTCCAAAGCCCCTCCCTGCCCACATTCACTTCATGAGCCTGGAGAGAACATCTGGTGTTGGAGTGGCTAAGGCCAGAAAAGCTACCGTAGGTTCCCATGGTGTGTAGACCACTGGCTGTTGCAGAGGCTGTGGGTAAAGACAGTGGAAATGTTATGGAGTTTAAAACAGCGGGTATCTCTGCCCAGCCCTTTCCCTACTATGATGGCTTGGCACAGTCCCTGGTCTGCCCCTGGCAATGGAGTTTGAAGCCCCATTCAGCTCTCCCATGGCATGCTTAGGAGCCCTTGAGCCCCACTTGCTGGAGAACTATACTTGGTAGCCTTTCCCTCGCCGTCCTTGTCGCCTTTGCCATCTCCTTGCTGTGTCGTCACAGTCTGGAGCTCAGGCCCACGGAAACGCTCAAGGAATGAGTCAGGCCTAGGTTCCTCTTCACGGAAATTCTTGTTGGCCCAATCTCTTATAATCCCTACCAGGCGTACAATCCTAAAGAAGGAGAGAGAGAGAGAGAGAGAGAGAGAGAGAGAGAGAGAGAGAGAGAGAG
>NW_022900951.1:125641151-125673770 GCF_012274545.1 Fukomys damarensis | reverse complement strand
CAATCCTAAAGAAGGAGAGAGAGAGAGAGAGAGAGAGAGAGAGAGAGAGAGAGAGAGAGAGGATATGATTGAGCCAGAAAAGAGACCTTTGCTGTTCTGAAAGGACTTGTCTCTTAGAGCTCATTGTCTGGTAAGGAAGATGCAGAGGGAAACTGGAAACAGATCAGGCCTTGATTTCCTGTGTTCTGAGAACTGGGATAGAGGCCAACACTGAGGGCAAGGGCTGGGGCTGAGGCAGGACCAAGAATGCATTCTGGGGGTTAGGAGTGAGAAAGATATCCTGTAAAAGGCACCATCTCAAGTGAATGTGAAGAACAAACAGGAAGTCTTCAGGGTAAGACAGATGTTGAGATAAGGTAGGACAAGCCAGGATGATTTCCCTGTGCATAATGACCTTGGGGCCACCTATCTAGGCCCCTCAGCTGTGAAGAATACCTCCAGCCAATGCTGAGGTGGCCAGCTCGCCTCACAGGAGCCTTGGAGTTGCTCAGGCCTCTGGGTCTTACAGAAAGGCCTAGTGGGGCTGAGGGAAAGAGATGTCAACCCTGACAGAAGCGGGCAGCAGGTTAGTGGAAGAACTCACCTTTGGAAGTCAAGCCTCCCCCGCCGAGGGGCGTCCACATCTGCCAGCCTCTGCAGTTCTGAGGAAGTGTCATCGTCAGCTGCAGACTGTGGTCTGCAGAGAAAGGAATAGATGTGCTGGGTATAATGGTGCATACGTGTAATCCCAGCACTCCGGAAGACCGAGGCAGGATGACCTCAAGTTCAAGCCCAACCTGGGGGACTGAGGGACTTAATGAGACCTTGTGTCATTTTTTTTTAAAAGAAAGAAAGAAATTGGGGCTGTGGATGTAGCTCAGTATAAAGGCCCTGGGTTCGATCGTGGTACCACACACTAAAAAAGGAGCACAGAGAATCCAGTGTCCTCTGGGCATGACTTGTCTCACCCCTGGAACACGACAAGAAATCTCACTGTCCCATTGGGAGAGGTCGTCGAGCCAAGGACCTCCTGCTCTATGACAATGAGGCAGCCACCTCTGAAACCACCCCGCCTTGGCGGACTAGCAGACTCACCTGCTGCTGGTCCTGTGGTCATCTTTGCCATTGGCCTTGATGGAAGGGGGAGCATGATGGTTGTGGTTATTGGCTGGGGAGCTCTTCACACCGTTGGATTTTTCTGTCATCCTCCATGTACAGCTGGGACTCACCTGCCAAGGGCACAACCATGGAAGGTCATGGAGTGCCCAGGTACCCTTAGAGGGCAGGTGAGCTACTGGTGAGTAGGGTGAGAACACTACCAGGGCCCAGCTAGCTAATTTGTGTGCCCAAAACTTCCCAGGGGTGAAGGAAACAAACCCCCATTGTGTAGTGTGGCACTGTCTTCATGTGAAATGTCATATCAGAGCCCGAGAAATTGTCAGTTTCTTGGCCTTCAGAGCCTGGCACTGAGACAAAGCTGAAGTATCTGGGGTGCTGAGGTTTGCCCCTGCACTGGGGAGTTGAGCAGAGGAGAAAGACTATGCAAAATAGACTGAGAGGAAACAGCCCAGGAGGCAGAAGGGAGGGTGTGTCCCACAGCGTTTCTTGCTACAGAGTCAGGAGCCTTGGGCAGCAGATACTCAGAGCAGGTGTTCCCTGCTTGGGCTGCACATATGGGAACAGCAACCAGATTTCCTAGGGTCCCTACTGCTGGACTGATCACCCTGAAGCTAATCCTGGTGTCCACCCCACCTAGTGCGTTCCAGCTCCTGACGCTGTCGCCATGGTGACGGCAGGCATGTCAAGCAGCCTCAGAGATGCTCATCTGCTGCTCTCTGTGGGACTATGGCATCAGGATGCTAATGAGGGCACCTGAGGGAAAGGGACCAGCATCTGTGAGTCCCTGTTTGCACCCAGGAGGCAGCGGACCATGGAGACAGAAAGCTCCAGACAATGCAAACAAAGCCAAGGCCCATGCACACTGATCAGTTTTCTAGCTGGCCTCATGGAAAGGGTGGTGTTGGAGACCAGGCTGGAGGGTGAAAAGGAGAACTGGCCAACTCTGGGGACACAGCACACACGTATACTCTCTCTGGGCTTCTGCCTCGGTGTGAGGAAGTGCAGACGCACCCCCGGTCTGCTGCCCGCTGGCAAACAAGGACAGACAGATAATTCCCTGCCTCACCTAACCAACTGTCAGCCCTGTGGTTCTCATCGGTGCTCTCCAGGAGACCTTATCCAGTCCAGACTCTTTGATTAAATAGGTCCGCAGGCCAGGAAGTCTCTCCCCAGCTGCCCAATTCTATCTTCAGCTGCCTGTGGGATATCTCCTTTGAGGAGCCTCAAATGCCAAATGGACACAACTAAAACAGAACTTGACATCTTCATCTACAATTGGGCTTCCCCCTTGACATACCCACCTCATGAGGGGGGCCTGCCTTCTTCCCAGTCCCTCGAGTCAGAAATGTGCATGTCAACTGTGACTTTTTGCTTCCTTCATCAGAGCCAAGCACCCTCTTTCCTGGAATGACTCCCCAGACATATCAAGCATCTGTATGTCTATTGCCTTCTCTCCCAGTGTCCCTGGCCTGGTCTCCTGATCACACCATGGCCTTCTAAGCCTGCAGCAGCCAACTATGGCCAGCCTGGCATATTCCCTGGGGTTTGAACTGGAGGGGCCCATGGAAACCATGTAGGTGAACCGGGAGCTGAAGCCCTCGGGGGAAATGAGCCCACCCTCCATATCATGAGCATGGAGAAGAAGTCTGAGAGCAGAGCTCTGAGAAGCTACCAACATGACAGACAGCCTAAGTTGCTAAGTGGATGAGGAGGAGGAGAGGCCAAGGGGTGTGAGAAGCATAAGATCGTGCCTAGGGGAGGGTGAGATTCAGGCAGGGAGTAGTCTGTTGGGACAATGTCAGGGAGATAAGGGCGGCCTGGAGAGACCCGCACTGTCCCTGCACTGAGATGAGAGCTTATGTGGGCTGCAGGTTGGGACAAGAGGGGCCTTGCTGGTGACCCAGGACGCCTGGTGATAACAGGGGATGTGTTTCACAGGGTTTTGGAGGCAGGGATGGAACAGGAGGAGCAGGAGATAAGGCACGTAGCTAATTCTCTATCAGCTTGACTGAGAATGGGCAGAGATAGAGTGGGAACCAAGCAGCATGTGAGGTTGGGAAAGTTTCTCTGTGTTGCTACTGTTATTATTTTACATGAAGGAGATAAGAAAGCAAATCGAAAGGTTGGGAGAAGAGTCAGTAGAGAATGAAAATATTTGTGCTTTGGCCCAGCCCCAACTGAGGCCAGAGCCCAGGCAAGGTGGGTGTGAGGACTGGGTACAGGTGTCAGAGGAAGAGAGAAGACCTCTCAGGGTTACAGGGAGAAGCTACTGAGGAGCAGCCCCGGAAAGAAGGAGGTGCCAGACATTTTAGATGTAGGTGAGGGTACAGTGAGAGGAGTTTCAACTTCAGACGCACCGGGCTACAGGACATACGGGCTTTGGTGGAGGCCAGAGGGTTTCAAAATGGCCACTGGGGGTGGTGGACAAGGGAAACATGATGAGTTCGAGGACAAAGCCAGGCCTGGCCAGAAAGACAACAGGCCATACAGCTTCCACAGAGAGCAGAGATGGACAGTAAGACAGGGTGACGCCACCGAAAACCCAGTTTCAATCACAGCACATTATGGGCCTCATTTCACTTTGTTCACAAGCTGAGAAACTAGCCCAGGACTTTATAGAAAGGCACCCAGGCTCAAAAAAACCTCTGGAACCCTGGCTGAGATGGTTGAGAGGACAGTTCCTTCCGAGTATGGGTGGAGATGTTCAGGGTAGAGAGAGAAGGAGCAAGTGAATAGACAAGATCACCAAGACTCAAAGTTCATGGGTGGCTCAAGTGCGTGTCGCTGCCTGTCACTTTCACTCACTCATCTAGTCCAGGCACAAACTGAAGATGGCTGCTGTGTGCCAGGTCCTGGGCTGGGTATTGAGGTGAGAGACACAAGCCTGGCAGGGTCTCTCACCCAGCATTGCTCCTGGATTGAAAGAGTAGACAGCCAGGAGCACAGTCAGTCCCAAAAGTCACTACTCTGTTCCCGTTCTGTTGTCTCTCAGCCATGCCTGACAGCTTATTCACTCCCTCCTTCTTAAAACCTTGCTTTATTCTCCTCGTCACCGATCGTTCTTCTGTGTCTTTGGAAGAACTCTCCTCTTCCTCACCAACTCTCAATGTTGGAGGGTTCTGAACCCAGTCCCTGAATGGAGCCCCTCTCCTGTCTGGCTTTACAGCTGGATGCTAATGAGCTACGGACACGGAACACCAGCCCCCTCTTCCCTGAACTCCAGTTTGTCCCCTTGACATAACCAGGTGGGTTTTGAATAAACATCTCTGGCTCAGTATGTGCAAAGCTTAACTTCCCATCTCCCCTCCAACCCTTATTTGCATCTCAGCTAAGGCAATGCCGCTCTCCCAGTGACTCGGGTCAGAGGCCTCGGCGCCATCCTGACTCCTCTCTTTCTTTCACACCCACTCCCTCCGTGTATGCAAAGCGTGTTGCATGCCCCGCATCCGTCGTTTCTTGCCATCTCCATCAGTACCATCTGGATCTGTATTTTCTCAGCACAGCAGATGTTCAATGAATGTTTGGGATGAATAATCTATGTGTGGTCCCTGCGTTTCCCCAGTCCACTACTTCCTCTCTACTTTACTTACTCAGCTCAGGCCGCTGCTGTACCAATGAGGATTTTAGTGGGACATTCAACACTTCTCCACTTGGCAAGGATGGAATCACCAGGGTGAAAGCCAACCTCCCCGGAATCCAACCGCCCCACTGAGAACAAGATATGAAACAATAGTTTCCAATCCTCTCCTCAATAAGCAACAAAGGGTGGTGTTCCCTAGCAGGCGGTAAACGGGTGATATGAACCCTGTGACTCCCCCAGATAGCTCCCTTGGAAGACTTTCTAGGCCATAGCAAAGGGAGGGGAAATATGGGTGGAACCTGACTGGTTTCCTGGGTTGAGGTAGCACAGAGGGAATCCCAAGAGACCAAAGCAGAACACTGGAGAGGAGAGAACTGCACAGGGGGTGGGGAGAGAGACAGAGACAGAGAGACAGAAAACTCTGGCAACTGAACAGGGTCACTTTCAAGGATCCAGCTGAGCATGTGTCAGTGTACACCAATGAGGAAGCTATTCCTGTTGAAGCCAGAACCATCGCCTAAAATTAGACCCTCACCTCTCACACGGGGCCTCATGCTGTCAGCCTGGAAAACCCAATGATCCACAGGGTATCAGAGAAGGGTTCGTAGTCCTTAAGACTGAGCGCTATCACAGTCCACTGAAAAATCTTAACAGCAGACTTAAAAGAACACAGCTCCTTCCCAGTAATTTCACAGCATCCCCAAAACAAGATTCAAGAGTGATTTTAGAAATATAAAAATACCCAGAATCCGATAAGGTAAAACTCACAAAGTGTAGTATCTATCGGAAGTTACCAGACAAGCGCATAGTTTCTCCATAATGAGGAGGAAGTGCTCTATAAATTGAAACAAACCTGGGATTGGCACAAATGTAGAATTAGCAGACACGAAATCAAAAGTTACTATACCACTTTAGTTCATTTGTTCAAAAAGTTAAGGTGGGGTATGGAATGTGCAAAAAGACCCAAGTCAACCTTCTAGAGATCAAAAGTAGCATTTGTGAGATGAAAAATTCACTACAGCCATCCCTCAATATCTTTCAAGACCCTGCTGTGCATAACTGAATGCACTAATGTTCAAGGCCCTATGTAAATTGACAGAGAGGAATATTTGTATGTAACCTACACATCCTCCCACATTTTATCATCTCTAAGATTACTTATAATACCTAATACAGTATAAATGTGTCAGTGGCTGTTAGCCTGTGTGGTCTAGGGGTGGTAACAAGAAGAAAAGTCTACGTGTTCAGTACACGTGAAATTTTTAAAAAGATCTTCAGTTCATGGTTGGTTGAATTGCAGAGCCCATGGGTGTGGAGGATTAGACTGTGCCTGAGATTAATGGAAGATCAGATACTGTAAGAGATCGGTGAACTTACAGACAATACAACCAAACTGTCCAAAATGAAGCATAGAAAAAAGAATCAGAAAAAGGCTGTGGTATAAGCTGTGCTATAGATTCATTGGAGTGATATGGGTGCAACTTTGTCCTGGAAGGAGAGGGAGGATAACATAATTGAAATGTTTTCTAACTTGTGTATATCTATTTATATTTATATAAACAGTGACACCCAAGCTTGCACTCACACACACACACACACACCATGAAAACGACACCAAGACAAATCATAATGAAATTTCCCAGACCCATTAATGGGAAAATGTTAAAAACAGCCAGTGAAATATGACACGTTATGCACTGAGTCACAAAAGTAAAGCGGGCACTGCACGCCCAGGAACAAAGGTAAGGATGACAGCAAGACCTCCCTACTAAGCTTAGATTTCCTTTGCAGCTTCCAACTGGACATTCTCTCTGGCTGCCCTCGGAAACCTGCAGCTCATCTCGTCGCATATCGCATGAATTCCTCACCACCATGATTGCTTTGATAGATATTCATAGCTGACCAGGGCTTCCAGCCCTCAGCCTCTGGCCTTCGAAGTATCTGGGCCCTCAAATTTCTCCAGAGAGCTGGCTGAGTTTCATTGTCTCTATCTTCAGCTTTCTGTCAAGTTTCCAAGGTCCTGGGTGAAGGCTGTGTCCAGGACTCCGCTACCCTTCCTGGCACAGCTTCCTGCTTTCGATTGTGCTCTGCCGGCAGGCAGGCGTAGGGGTCTACACTATGGAACACTGAACATCCAGTGCTGGGGATTTGTCTGGGAAGTGTTGCCTGTTTGTGGGTGGAGGAAAGGAAGCTGGAAAACAAGAAGGAAGGAGGGTGGAGGAAAAATGGAAGGAGCAGGAAAGAAGAGGAAGAGAGGAAGGAAAGGAGAGAGGAGCACATAAAGGCGAGAACTAGGGGAGGTGCTTCAGAAACCTGGAAGACAGTTCACAAAAGGGCACTGCTGAGGCTGGAGCAAGGGGAGGGAGACTGGTAGCCACAGGCCTCCCTGAGAGCTTGTGAGACCTTCTAGGTGATCAGATGTCCCAGGCTCTTCTACAACCAAGCCTGCTCTGACCTTAAGTTCAATTTAATGCCAGGTCAATCCAGAGAATTTCCACCATGTGTGCAGGGATCTTCTCCACGGTTGACAGCTGGAGGGAATGATACTCAATTCTGAGTCCCCCCCGCCAAATCCTCTTGTCCTCACTGAGAAGCTCTTCCTGGGCTCCATATCCTCCGGTACCAATAGACCATCTCCAGCTCCTGGAGGCAGCCACTGCCAAGGCCCAAACTGACATGACCTTCTGCCCCTGCCCCAAGCTCCTAGCTCCCCAGTGTCTTATCTTGGGAAAGGAACACCATTCCCTGCATGTGCTCACTCAGAAACTCAGCATTCAGCCAGGAGAGAGTGATGGCACATGCTTGTAATCCCGGCGCTCTGGGAGGCTGAGGCAGGAGGGTTGCAAAGACTGAGCTCAGCCTGGGCAATTTAACAACTTAGAAAAACCCTGTCTCAAAACAAAATGACTGGAGTTATAGCTCTGGGAAAAAGCTTTGGGTTCAATCACTACTACTGGAAAACAAAAAAGAAAAGAAACTTAGGCATTATTCTTGATACCTTCCACCTAGTCTCCAAATCTCATTGGTTCTACTGCTGAAATCTCTCTCCAGCACTTTTCCCCATCCATACTGACTGCTATTGCCCCAGGTCCTGCCTGTGCCCTGTCACAGCCTTTGAGTCATTGTTCCTCTACATTCAGACTGCCAGCTCTCTTCTCCCTTGTCGCTACCATCTACACCGCCAGGGTGAATGCAGTGTAATAGTTACTTGACCTATACTTGGCAAGCAAATGGATAAATGCATAGATGAATGGATTTAGGAATGGATTCTCTCAACTTCTCTTCTCTTCCCCAAATCCAGGCCTTGTTTCATGTTCCCTTTTCCCCACTTTGTCTGTACCATAGATTTATCATCTCCTGACAATGAACTCAAGGTTTTCCTGCTCTTTATAAGCCAGTACAGTTGGGACTCAGCTTGATGCACCAGTGTGTGTCCTGTCCAAACTCTCAGTCCCCTCTCTCTGCAGAAGGCAAGCACTGCCAAGGGGTGCTAAGGTGTAGCTGTAGGGGGTCCCATTGTGGGGAAGGGGGAACCCCAAATCCTGCCACTGGCAAGAGGTCTACAGAGGAAGGGTGTGGACCAGGCCTACACATGCTGCTGCAGACTCAAACTGGAAGCCAAAACAGAGTGCTGGGCCCACAGAGGCCCTGAGAGTCACCGCTGTGCCACGGCTGCTGCCTATCTCCAGAATCTTCCCTCAGCCAGAAGCTCCCAGAGCTTAGCTGCAGAAGGGTTTGCCCAAATCCTACTCCCATCAAGGGTTTTGTGAGAGGCCAGGAAGCCCTATGAAGGACCAAAAGCAAAGACTGTGATCCCAGCAGGGTTTCTGGGAGAAGCACTCAGAGCGTACTAGCTCCCTACCCCGGAGGTCCTCCCATGCAGGCAGCCATGGAGCTGCAAGCAGCTCACCCCATGTCCCGAGGCTGGGCGGACAGGCAGTGGAGGAACCTGGCCTAGCTAGGTAGCCTCTCAACCCTTGTGCTCCCAGCCTTCTCCAGCCACTCTGTCACCTTCCTGAGAGGTGACAAAGGCTCGGGTGCCTTGGGACAAGCCTGATGTGGCACTCACAGCCACTGCACTCCTAAAGCCTCCAAGATTTCATTTCACTGCTTTGACAGGGGACAGCCATTTCCCTCAGCCCCCGGACGGGCTGTACGCACAAAGGCCAGGGCCAACTCCAGCCTGCAGCCTGCACACTTCCATAGGCTCCAGCCCCAACCCCCGCAGGGGTCACCAGCCTGTGGACACAGAAAGGTGTCAGCCCTACACCAGCTCCTCCTCTCACCAATTAGATGGCTTCAGTAAGCATTGAATGGTCCATCCACACGGTCTCCAGTCAGACACACGGCCTCAAAGGATCATGAGCTCCTGAAGTCACAAGAGACCCCTGTTTCTCCAGCCCAGGGCCAGTGGGGTCCCAGAGCCTGCAGCAATGCAGATGGCAGCCTCACAGTCAGGGAGCTTTCCTACCCGACCTGACGCCCACAGTGGAGGCAGGCAGAGGCCCACAGTGGCTCATGCCCACAGCTTAGGTGAACTCAAGACTGGCCCAGGGTGCCACATGCCCCTTGGAGAAGCTGTCCTACCAG
This sequence comes from Fukomys damarensis, assembly GCF_012274545.1. Classification (NCBI taxonomy): domain Eukaryota; kingdom Metazoa; phylum Chordata; class Mammalia; order Rodentia; family Bathyergidae; genus Fukomys; species Fukomys damarensis. Next base: position 125,664,502 of record NW_022900951.1, on the reverse strand, counting down.
GGGGCCCTGCACACTCAGGCTGTCTGCAAGCAAGCAATAGCCAGATGCTGGCTGCCTGCTGTGGAGGCTGCTTGGCAGCCTAGACCCAGGAGCTGGCCCCGCCCAGCTCCCCCAGGGACACTCCCTTGCTTAGAGTATGCTCAGGGCTTTGTATCCGGAGAGGGCAGGCTCACAGGTACCTGCCCTGAGGTGCTGATGCAGGCCAAGCCAGCCCACCTGCCTGGAAGCCAAGAGGAGCAGGGGCAGAGCTGGACTGAGGAGGAATCCATTCTCCCCCTCCAAGATTCCCTACAACTCCAAGAGGGCCAGGCAGAGGGCGGTGATCAGTCGAGGGCCTCGGGGCAGTAGACCTTGTACTGCTTTTCCAGAGGCCAGGATTTCAGGAATAGGTACTCCAGAGCCTGCCACTCCCCACAGGCCCTCTGGACTGTCTACCTTCTCCAGCGGGAAGAAAGCCATGTGGACACAGAAGCACTGGAATACTCACTTTCAACTTTTGCCCAAGGCTGGTGAAGACCAGGAGCCCGACAGGTGGAACAGCAAGTGACCTGGGCTCATACTCTCTGCCCCTCCCTCAGGGGCTGCGCACAAAGACTTAAATGACATGTCTGCACAGAGCCTGGGGCACCAGTGAGCACATGGAATCTGCCTGTGACAGCACGGGGTCTGCAAGGAGTTATCTTTGGGCAGGGGCTTGACACTGGGGCCCGGGGACATGTCAGCCAATGTTTGCCTGTTTTTAGGAGACTGCATTCACGCATGACACATATAATTCAGTATGTATGAAGTTCAACGTGCATGGCATGTAGTATATGTGCCACCCTGAGCGGTAGTCAGATTGACTTACCTTGATGGAGAAGGTGTTTTTGCAGAAAGCTTGCCCTAAAGTCCAGAGGGCAGAGTTTCCCCTCAGGAGTCCCTGAGGCCTTCTTTTGGGATGCTTAGTGACCCCCAGCCCTGGCAGCCAGAATCCAGCCACACACCACACAGCAGGGCAGGCTCCCTAGCCCCAGCTCCATGTTCCTCCAGGGGAGCCTGTCTGTTTGTTTGTGACTCAGCTAAATTGCTCCCTGGGGGGGGCCTTTGTTTCACAACGTATTTCCAACCAGACTTTTCCTGCAAACACGTCCATGTCTGCGCAGGTGTACCCTGCACCCAGGCCCCAAAGGACGGACTTGGCCCTGCTGGTGGCAACCTTCTGACCCTTATTGCCCCTCTATCTGTGGGGCCCTGGTCTGCCCCAGGGCTGCAGGAAGAGCCGCAGCCTTGTTTCTAGGCCTCGTGGGGTTCCTGGGCCTTTCTTCAGGGCCCACTTACAGGGGCCACGCTGCTCCTGGCTGTCTCTCCTGTAATCTAATGTTGCAGTCTCCCTATGCTCAAAGGGGCTTCCTCTGGCGCTGAGCACCCAAGTGTCTGTTCACTCAGAGCCTTCCTTTCAAGGCTTCAGCAAGGCGAGGCACTGGGCACAGGTGCATTGCCCCTTGGGTCACGTCTGATGGGGATCCTGCACGAGTGTCTGGAGTGGTACAGGTCCTCAACTGAGGACCAGAGAGGGGCCGACACTGGGGAACAGACTCTGGCCTCAGGCCTCTTCTTTCTTACCCACTGTGTCCTCTCTGTCACTTCCTTTGTCTCTCCTTTTCCCTCTGTTTGTGTCCCTCTCCCTCCTTCCCTCCTTCCCTCCTCTCCCTCCCCTCTCTTTTCCTGTTTTCCACTCCTGCCCCCATGCCCAGATGTTTCTGTTCACTTTACATCTAATGACACACTCCCATGATACAGATGGAGGGGTCCGGACAGGCTTTGGAGACAGGGAAGGGTACACCCAGCCACACAGCCAGGGAGAAAGTTCCAGGTTCCTGTCTGTGATGGTTTAGATCTAAAATGTGCCCCCCCCGGGTCTCATGTGTGTGGAAGGTGATTGGGTCATGGGGGTGCCGTGCTCATCAGGGGCCTCATCCAGGGATGAGTTCAGAGCTGAGTGTGGTGTTAGGACTTGGGACCTGGGTGGAAGTGGTCACTAGGGTGGGACCCGGTAGTGTGCATTCTTGTTCCCAGCTCCTCCCTTGTGGCTCTGCTTCCTGGCTGCCATGGGGTGAGCAGCTGTCCTCTGCCACACCTTTCCACCATGCTCTTTCCACCTTGGAGCCAGCCAGCCATGGACTGACCTAGTAGGAACTTTGAGCCCAAATAAAATGCTTTCTTGAAATTGTGACTACAAGGTATTGTGTCCCAGGGATGGGCAGGTGACTAATACACCACCCCAGACAGCAGCTTTTCCAAGGGGCTCCAGAAGCCTGGCACTCCCACCCCGTGCTTGGCCCTGTCTGAGGTACACTTCAAGGGACTGTGGTCAGGGGATGGGCTACTCTGCCTCTAGAGTGAGTCACAACCTCACAACTGGAGAGTCTGCAGGAGCAGACCACTCCCTAGGCTAGGATTCAGGAGAGACCACCCTGCCCCTACCCAGTCCCCGTCTCACTAGACACCACAAGGACATGCTTCCCTCCTAGAATTCAGCCTCCTCCTGCTCAAGTGGGGTGGTTCTGGATTCCTCTCACTGAGTCTGGGCAACGTCTGCATTGCCACAGCCTACAGAACTGCGTCCTTGGGGCAACCCACTTTCCAATCCCCCTTCTGCCTCCCTCAGACAGAAGCTTTCTTTCCCTCAATAAATTTTTCCTGCTCTTAACCTCCGTTGTTCCTAGAATTCATTCTTCCATTTTAGAGAACACGAACTCACGTTTCAGATATCTTGCAGGGTTTGGAGTTAATCTCCTTCCCCCTATATCATTCTGGAGCTCTTCCACCGTGATTACTGGTCGGAGGTAAGAGTATTTCTTTTTTCATAGGTTCTAACTTTGGTCTTTTTGCTTCATAGATTGTAACTGGTTTCTTAGGCCTTTAGATAGACCCTCTAAAGGTTAGAGTAACTCTAACCGCTGATCACAACTATGACCCTCTTCAGCTGGAAGTAGCCGGAGCTGTCTTAGCCCTTTGCCCCCTCACAGTTTTGTCCCCCTTTGTACCCACTTCATCTTTTTTTTTCTTTTTTTTGGGGGGGGTACCAGGGATTGAACTTGGGTCCTTGTGCTTGTAAGGCAGGCCACCGAACAGCTGAGCTAAATCCCTGGCCCTGTATAAAACATCTTGGAGAAGTGGGGTGGGCAGGCAACCCACTTTCCTATCCCCCTTCTGTTCTCTTAGGTGGAAACTTTCTTTCCCTCAATAAAATTTTCCTACTGTTTAAAAAAAAACAACTGCGTCCTCAGGAGCAATCACTGGTGAGACACCCAGGAGGGAGCCCTGTAGCCCTGTGCCAGGGCTAGGGAGAGTGAGGGGAAAGGCATAGGCGCAGCCCGATCACAGCACCTCTCACAATGAGCCGCACCAGCAGGTCTTGTTGCTATCAATAAGCTTTTATTGAGGCCCTGAGGAGCCCTGTGCACAGCGTGGAAGCAAATGGGGAAAGGAAGCCGAAACCAAAGCAGGGGATGGGATGAAAGGGCCACTGGGGCCACAGAAGGCTGTTACTTGTCACTGTAGGAGTAGGGTACTGCTGTCCTCTCCCTCTTCACTGGTGCATCCACAGCCATATGTTGACAATGCAAGACGATATCATCAAGGTGAAGAATACTGCCTCCTTGAAGCGCCAGATGACATTCTGATCCTCGAGGGCACGCACACGCTCGGTGATCACAAGCAACTGTGGAGGGACCAGAGACAGGGCTGGGGAGCAGGGCTCTGCCTGGGGACCCCAGGCCCATGGATGGAGCCTTGGGTGTCCCTGTCATTGGCCCAGAGGGACCAAGGCCTGACCTCCTCAAAGTTACTCCAGACCCTCCCAGCTGCTGCAGTGAACATCAGTGATGAGAACAGAAGGTTCTCTTTGGTCTAGGACTTGACTGCCTGACAGAGAAGAATTGAGAGTGAACCAAGGTGGGGCGCCAGAGCTGTGGAGCCTGGGAGAAAGAGAAGAGAGCCTGACCCCACCCCAGATGCCACATGTGCTCACCTGTCTTCTTAGGATTTCCATCTCCAGTCCACTGAACTCACCCAGGCCAAGCTCTGCCAGCAGATCTATCCCCAGCTTGCTGCATAAAAAGGGAAGACAGAGGATCAGAGCTGCTGGTGGCCCTTGGCAGAGGAAAGCCACGTGGGCAAGCAGGTAAGACCAGGTAAGACAGTGAATCTGTCAGTCTTCAGTCTTTCCTGTCCTTGGTAAAGTGGGTCTGGGGCTTCAGAGCAGGAAGCCAGCCTGGCCACGCCTGCCACAGACTCCCTGGAGGTCCCAAGTGGCCAGGAGAAAGCGACCCCAATACTCCGAGGACCCACAGCTCCTTCCAAACCAAACTGCTTACTGCCCCATCTGCCCCAAGCAACCACGGCCCAAGGTGCTCCAACTCTTACAGGTCATTATGGCCTTGGAAGCTGAAACGGTTCTCCTGGAAATGGGCATCACCGTGGCCTGCCTCTCTGGACATCCTGGGCACCTTCTCCTGGTGCTCCTGCAGGGAGGAAGGGCCACTCTAAGCCACTGGCTTGGCCTCACCTCAGTGGCTTCCCCACATGAGGTCCAGGACCAATGGCACACCCCACGGTGTACCCCAGTCACATGGTACCTGATGGTCTGGAATCAAGGGCTGGCAGCTTGAGGCCACTAGAAAAGCCTGGAAACCCCACAAGTGAGCTGCCCTCCACCACCCACCCTCGCCATGCCCTTCAGTAGCTCCTGCCCTTGCAGCCTGTGACAAGGGAAGAGCAGTGACAAGGGCTTCTGTTCCCTGCCAGAATTTGCCTGCTTGGCACCTAGGGACTTCCCCTCCTCCTGACCAACTTCTGGCCCCACTTGATCTCTCATGGTTAGGCAGCAGCCCCTACAACCAGTACTTCTCTGCCCGACCCAGTCACTATGTGCCAAAGACCCCTACAGTACCACTCTCTTGGTCCTGGAGGAAATCCTATTCCAAGGTGATTGGGCTAAAATGGAGACAGCAGCCTTTCGTTCCACCTTCTGATGTCTCTGGGAAACACCCAGCGACCTAGGTCCATGGTCCAGTGTGTCTGGAGAGAAAAACAAAAGTTGTACAGAGCTTCCTGGGCACAAGACATCCCAGATACAAGACAGGTCCCCAAACTTCTTAGGAATCATTCAAGGCCCCTTGACCACCGCTGACCCCTGGTCTGTTTGTTCATCTGTTCAGGAGTTCAGTAAGAATTCACGGAGGACCAAACCCAGGCCTCCATTACTGGAGAGAATGAGCAACAGCCAAGAGACAAGAAAGATCTCAGCCATGAAGGAACTGACGATGTTTGTGTACAAAGGAGAATGGGAAACAAAATGGAAAATAATCCTTCAGTGCAAACTCACAAGAAGTGCTTCCCGAATGACAAAATCAGGGTGATGTGGTGGAAAGAAAAAGACTGCCTCTGGAAAAGGAGGAGCCAACACTGATGAGGAGACATGAAGGAGACACAGGTTCACTCACAGAGACCCAGGGGAACAGCAAGTACAAAGGCTACAGGGAGAAGCAGGGCTGTTGTGAGAACAAACATAACAGCAGCCGGGATTTCTGTGTACATCACAGCATGAAATATATTGACGAGGTGGCCCTGATAGGATCTTGTAGATCATGGATGTAGATGGAGAAAGCCCGAGAGGGTTGGGACAGAGGATGGATTGATCTTATAAACCAAGCCTTCTGAATGTCTTGCAATAGACACAGTGCTAGCTGTGATGAGTGGGGAGAGAGAGGAACCACACCAACCTGCCTCCCACTTAGGCTACAAAAGGCTCACATCCTCTGTCCCTTTTCCTCCCAGCTCCTCTGCCACTCAACACACAAATGCTCAAAGGCCCAGAAGAGTGACCAGGAGGACAATGCATGCAGATGCACACACTCACACAATTGAGGGTCTGCACCTTCTCCAACACATGCACAAGTGTAGACAGAGGGCCAGTTGGTTGGCTGTAGCCAAGGGACATTATGGGGATCCTCACCTGCTATCATCGGATGGCCTTGGCCTTGCCTATGGCTCCCAAGTGCCAGTTCCTCCTCGATGCACATTTCTACCTCCTCCCCAATGTTGGAAGGGCCCGCTGCCATCGCTGCTGGTTGCTCAGTTGGATGGGACAGCTGAGAATGCACGAGGTGCCAGGCAGAGGAGGGACTCGCGCAATGTCTTCCAGGGTAGGAGTGCAACATATGCCCAGTCATGGAGGTGGAGCCAGACTCTCTCTGGGCTCCAGCCTTGGACTCAGCACCTCCTGTTCCTGCTGTATCTACTTGGCTGGGACAGCTGCCTTCTCCCCTGCTGCTCTAGGGAAAAAGAGATACAAGGCCAAGCCTTTGCCCGTGAGAACCACCATGGCTCACAATCCCTCCTTTGTTTCATCTGGGCAGAGGGCGGACTGGTCCAGCAACTGAGAGTCAGTGACCAACACAGGGTCAGGTCTGGGCCCACCATGATGTCTGCAAAGCTCATCTCCAGCCCCTAATCCGGCCTACCACTGCCCCATCATAGGGTTTCTTTGTAAAGCATATCCTGCCTCTCCCAGTGCCAAGTATCCCCAGCAAAGGAGATGGCCTTGTTCTCATCTGCGTCAGGTTGGCAGAGAAACCATGAGGGTAGGGAAGGGCAAGACAGGAGGGACCCGCTACAGCCACTGGAGCCCCATGGACTTGGGCCCTGCGCTCCCTGCCCTAAGTCTCAGCTCCCATTCAGCTTCCCTCAGTCAGGTTCCTGTGGCAGCCCGGCCAGGCTCCGGTGCCCAGTAAACCCCTCTAACACTAGCCTAGAAACAGCCATGACAGTGTTTTGTAGCTGCGGTTAGTGTGTACAACCAGTGGACTCTGAGTAAAACACCTACCCCTCAATAACATGGTGGGCCTCCACCCAGAAAGGCCTTAAAAGCCTGACCGAAGTTTCCCTGAAGAAGGGGAATTTCTACCTTGGGACTGCACTGGCAATGCCCCCCCAAGTTTCCGGCCTACCAGTCTGCACTCCACCTTCAGCCTCCTAGTCATGTCTTTCTACATGCTTATGCACATCCAGATACATATGAAATACAGGGTGAGTGTCTAAATACGTAACACGTGCATTGCAGGAAAAGCCATTTCTGAAGCAGCTCCGGAAGTCCTTTTTCCTAAGTGAGATCAAAACTGTGCTGAATGCTGCTGTCAAGAGCCATCCAACCAAAAGGAAAGACAGAAAAACATCATAGCATCCTCATCCACCTTATTCACCAGATCTGGCACCATACAATCTGGCACTTCCCCAAGTCAAAATGACCAGGAAAGGTAAATTCAGGACATGGAGGCAGATAGGACAGGGCAACTAAAGACACTCAGGAAAAAGGACTGCCAGAACTGCTCCAGAAAGTGGCAAGAACCATGGGATAAGTGTGTTTGAAGCCAGGCTAAGGGCGAATATTTTGAGGGGGGACTCATGGTGCTGTGTCTCCTACTGTACTTCATTTTTTTTACTTTAAACATTAGTGGCAGTTGGTGGCTCTGGGGAAGAGTCCTAGGGCCTCTGAGGGAAAAGGAGGCCATCTGCAAAAGGAAAAAAGTACAGAGGGGGACCAGGTGGGAGAAGAAGGAGGAGGAAGAGGAAGGAGGAGGAAGAAAAAGAGGGGCAGGGAAAGAAGGAAGGGAGGGAGGGGGGAGGAGAAGAAAGGGAGGAGAGGGACTAGCTGAGAGAAGGTGGCCTCCTGGGGCCTGCCTGACCCCCAGCCCTCCAGCCCAGCACAGAGCTCACGCAGCCCTGCCTGCATTCCTGAGGGCTGAAAGAAGCTCTTCCTTTCCAGATCTGCAGGGGCAGCTGCAGTGAAACCTGAGCTTTCTTGGAGGGCCCTCCCAGGAGCAGAGAAGCTACTAAGTGAACACAGTAGGGCTCAGGAGCCCAGGGAACTGGAGCCTTCTGTTTCTGTCCAGCCATAGTTGCCAAATTGAGCAAATAAAAATAAAAGCCAAGGTAAATTTGAACTTCAGGTAAACAAATCATTTTTAATATCTATTTTATGCTTCATGCAACATTTGAGAAATACTGAAAATTACCTCTGGATTAGCTAGCATCCAAATGTAGCCAGATAGCCTATATTTTATCTTGCGACCTATGTTCTGCCCATCCTCTCCAGGACCTCAGATTTGACCTTGAACAAGTCCTTTTTCTTTGGACCTCAGTTTCCCTGATGGACAATAGAGCTAAGTCTCCCTCCAACCCAGTGGGTAGACTGGGAGGAGCTCAGAAGTCAGTAGAGCAGAGTAGTACTGGTGCTGGCTGGCCACAGGGGCTTGAGCTACTGATCCCAGACCAACTTCCTAGGACCACAGTCTTCCTAGGACTAGGAACCCAGAGCCTGGGTAAATGAAGAGGCACTGCCCCCTGTTGGCAGAGGAAACTGCCACCTAGGGACAAGCAAAGAGAGTAAGACATTCTACCCAACCCCTGGGCTCCTTCTGGCCACCCAGAAAACCTGGCATGTCACTTCCTTAGCAGGCCACCTCTCTAGTGTTGGGTGCCAAGGTTGGCTGGGAAATGACAGAATTTTTTGTTTGACTTTGAATTTGTCCCTTAGTAGATCTCTAAGGTCTGGACATTTCCACGATGACATCTTCATTATAATTTCCTTCTCAAATTGCCCTAAGATCACAATAGAAACAGCTTCAAAAGGCTCACCCATTTGATATGGTAATCTTGGGAGGCCTGAAGGGTTAGAGAACCCAAGGTATAGAGAGATCTGCCAAGTCTTACATGGTGCCTGGGTCCAAGTGAGTGGCCAAATGGCCAAGGGTGCATGGTGGCTGCTGAGACCCAATACTCCCATGGCAGGCTCCCAGAGGAGGTGGCCTTGATGTCCCTGGGAAGGGGGTGGGGGGCCAGAGCACTTCTGGCTCACAGCATGCCTGTACGTTTGTGTGTCCAGAGATTGTACACAAATGCAATCCTATATGTGAGGTACAAGCAACATGTTCTCTTAGTTTTTAAGTGCATCGCATGCCTTGCGACTCCCCCAGAGCAGTACAGATAGAGCAGATTTCCTTTGAACCCAGCCCACCCTTTACGGAGCTGCTCAGGGACGTGTGGAGTGCTGGAGCTCTGCACTTCTATAAGCAGCACAGCACCTCTTGGTACACACATGCAGAAGTGTTGGTAGAGAAGGTGCTTAGAAGTGGAATTGTGAGCTTCCAGGACACGTGTGTCAATGACTCTGAGTTGCACTGACCAACATTGTTGAGGAAGAAAGTGCTCGCTTCTTCTCAGCACTATTAACAGAAGGTATCATGGAGCTTGGTAAAAGGCATCATTATGACAGGTGAAAAGTGATATCTATCTCATTGTTGCTTTAATTTACATTACTTTAATTATGAAGAATTATATGAATATGCCTGATTTTTCATTTGGTTATTGATCTTCTGTATTTCTTCCCTGTGAACTGTCAGCTGGAGGACCAGGATCTTTATTAAAAATAAGAGCTGTTTTATTAACACAAAGGGATAGGAGTGAGAAAGATCTCTTCCTCCCTTCCAACCAAGCAAATCTGAAAGAAACAGATTGGCTTCTTCCCTAAGGTGGTCTTCAGCACTCAGCCTCCACCGGGGCTAAACAAAGCTGGCTAACTGCATGCCAGTTTCAGCTGAAACCTACAGGGCACCCAGCCCCCAGGTGTCCAGCCCAACTCAGGCCTGTGTCTGGCTCTCTCTGCCTGACCTCAGCCTGCCCATCACCAGCCTTCAACAACGCCTCCCCGGCCCAGAATCAGGGCAATATCTGCTCCCCACTCCCTCTTCTCTTGCCTGCAGCAGTGAGATGCTGGGGTCAGGGCACATGGTGTAAGGGAGGTGCTGTGGGGGCTACTGGGCTTCAAGAACAACCCTCAGCTCTCTTCCTGCAGAGCAGTCTGCTCTTGCTACTTTCTGCTAGAGGAGTTCCAAGCAAGAGGTTGTTTTGAAGAAAAGTCAAAACGCCAGGGATTTTGATGCAGTTGGTCTGGAGGTCGATCCTGCAGCCCTGGGCATGGAGTACAGACGGAGAGACGTGGGGTCAAACTGCAGGAACTGTGACTAACCCAGGGAAGGAAGGCCACCTTGTGAGCACAGGGAGGGAAATAAGAGTGGTAGGGCCACCCGGGCAGCCATTAGGACTACTCCTATTTTCATGGGGACTGGGCCATCTCAATCTCTAACTTTCTCTCTCTCATTCAGTAGGACTGACTTGAATCAGAACTGACCAGGTGCTAGGCGCTGGGGACATTGTCCAAGCCTCTGTCCTCCTGGAACGCCTACCACAGTTGGCAGACAGAATCAGGAAGACAGGAAGAAAGCCCACGGGACTGTGGGGACAGTGATGAGGTTTGTGTGGTGGTTGCGCCTGCCTCTTGGGGAGTATGCTAGATGCTCACTGGAGCGTTCCAAACCTAAAAGGGACATGTGGCCCAAGCATTGTCCTCACCCCTGCAGCCTCCAGGGACATCTTGCTACCTCCCACGGAGGCTAGGATGGCAGAGATGCCTTCCCTGCCTTGGGCAGAAACCCTGGACATGATGGGGAGCAGCAGCTCCAGGAGAGGGGGCTGAACCGCAGCCTCAGCTTCACAGCAACAGCTCCACCCAGTGGCTGAGATGCCCAGTCCTAGGCCCTCAGGGCCAGAGATGCCTTCAGGAGAGCACCCATGGGCTCCTTGCAGGGGAACCTGCTGGGAAAGGACAATTTTTGATAGCTGGCTGACCGAGGGGTAACTCTGCCCTGCCTGCACAGCAGAGAGCAGCACCTAAAAGTTCAAGGCCAAAATTATGGAAGCAGCCTGGATGTCCATCAACAGAGGAGCAGAGAGAGAAAATGTGGTGTCTCCACACAATGGAGTACTACTCTGCCATCAAGAAGGATAAACTTGAGTCATTCGTAGGAAAAGGGCCACACTTTTGAGAGCATCATGCTGAGTGAACTAAATCAGACACACAAGCTTACATACCACATGGTTTCTCTTGTATGAGAAACTCAAATATAAGTAAAGAGCAAAATGAAAAAGGAGGTGATAGGAAACGGGGGGGCAGAATCTGTGAAGACGGGAAGGAGATCTGATAAGAGGGAAGGAGGAGGGAGGTAGAAAGGTGGCCCAGCATCCAGTGTCCCTCAGGGAGGCCTGAATGGCATGCCACTGTGTCCAAGAGGCTTGGAGCTTCTTTCCTGACCTCTTGTGACCCCTCAGCCTCTGCGCAAGGCGACTCCACAGATGGGAAAGCATTGTGTCCACACCTAGTGAACAGCAGGTGATGTGTGTGTGAGCCTAGAGGCCAGTGGGCAGCAGGGATGCAGCCTCAGACACCGCCCAGCTTTGAGACAGGAGCAGCAACTGCCCCTGAGCTGGAGAAAGTCACTGAAGGAGAGGAGGGGCTGGGGTGCTGCGGCCTGTGAGAGTAGGCAGGGAGGGCCAGATGTGACTCAGTTTACTAATCCAGTGGCAAACCGAGGTTAATTATCCAGGTCCCTGGCTAGGTCAACAGCAAGTCCCAGGGAGACCAGACCAGTGATGAGGCTGTGCCTCAACACCCTGCCAACACACCTTGCACTGGGGAAGAGGGGGTGTATCACCACTTCAGCCCTGATGCCCACCCCCATCCCCATCCCCAGTTATTGGCTTTGACTCATAGATCCTCATTTATGAGCTGTGTGGCCTTAGATGACTCACTTGGACTCTCTGTGCCTCCGTGACACTCCCTCAGGAAGGTTTTCTCTAGAAGACTCCACAGTCACCCCTACTGGTCTTCCCATAACGTCAAGTTCATCATCCGCCCCTGGTGCAGCTTGTTTCCTGCACTCCCACTTCTACAGTTCCACCACCACTTGCTCCTGTGCACCCTGTGAGCAGCAGAGCCCTGGGAAACCCGCACCGACGGCCACCTGCCGGGCTCTTGTGACTCAGTGCAACCGGCCTGACGTGAAATGTTACCCAGACTATTCGTACAGCACACAAATACTCGTGACACCAGGTGAATCACACAGTTTGAGCTCTTCGGAGAGATTGCTGAAAGTCACCGTTACTGCAGCTGCCAGTCTTAGGATTCCTGAGAACAGCGTGTTTTAGCCATAAAAATGATCTGAGAGGCCCACGCATGCAGTACACCCTTCAGGTGTTGGGTTCCCACATCTCTTTCCACAGAGGGATCCCGGAGAACAATTCTGAAGCTCGCTTCTCACTCCCGGCCCCGCTGACCCTGTGAGGCCCATTGACAGTTGTCCCACACCTTCCGGAGGCAGCAAGGGACAAGCTGACCCCGGGCCATGGTGTCCGCCCTCCCACCCATGGGGTGAATGGTGTGCTCAGCCTGGGAGGAGCAACTCAAAGAAGACATGACATCTACCCTTGTCACTTTCCCCAGGTCAGGAGGGACAGCAAAGACCCCCTGCTGCTGAGTGTGGACTTTTCTGGACTGAACTGTGCACCCCCCAAATGTGTCTGTTGAAGTCAAGTACCTCACCATGCGACTGCCTCTGAAGATAAACATCTTTAGAGTGGCCCCAATCCAGTGTGACTGGTGTCTTTACAAAAAAGAAGAGACAGGGACAGATTGGCACAGAGGGAAGACTGTGAAGACACAGGGAGGAGACGATCACCTGCAAGCCAGGGAGAGGGGCCTGAGAAGGAACCAAACCTGCAGGCACAACGATCTCGGACTCCCAGCCTCCAGAACCGAGGAAGTTAAGCTCCTGCTTAAAACACCAGACTATGGCATTTTGTTACAGCAGCCTTGACCAACTAACAGGGAGCTCGGGCTCTCATCGGAGAGTACAACACATTTATAAATAGCACTCTTCCATGAGCCAGGCACCATACCGTGTTCCAGGGAAGGACTGACAAGAGAAGCTAGACACTGTTCCTGCTCTTCCTGAATTAACAGCCACTAGGTGAGGAGACTCAGGGGTGCTGGAGGGGTGGACAGTTGGTACAGAAACAAAAGGAAGGCGACCTTTCTGCCCATGAGACCCCAGTGCCACGAGTAAACTGTGGTGAGGCAACTGGGGCGGACCTGCACTCATGAAATGGCACTTGGCTTTGAACCTGTTTCTTTGGACGATAAAAGAGAGCCGATCATAACACACACGTCGAAGGTCCTTCAGGAGAGCAATATCAGCCATGCATCCATGGGGACTGGCACACACTAAGCACCCAGTAAGTGCAACTCACGCATCTTCCCTTGCATTGCCCAGCCTTCGGATGAGGTGTCAGGGGAGGGGTAAAACAGGATCCCTCCTCCCCAACTTATAACCCTGAAGCACAGGGTCTGCTTCTCTCCCAATTCCCTGTCTCTGCTCTAGCCAGGACTGGGGAGGGCCCGGGGACACGCCTCTCTCCCCCACCCTTATTTCATTAAATTCCTGTCCCTGATTTGTCACCTTCTACAAGCAATTCAGGAGCCTTAGCCCAATAAGAAAGGGAAACCCATTCTCTCCATAGTGCCCCCAGGGAGACTTGGAAGCCAGAGGCCTCATCATATATTAACTTCATTGCGTGGACTAGCCGGGATCCCAAGGCACTGTGTGAAACACTTAGGTAAAAGCCTGAAGGTCAAAACCCAAGTTCTAAACAATACCCCGTCTATGTCCTGTAGTCTTCACTTGTGGTCTAGCATGCACAGAAGGATGGCATCACTCAACCGAGCCAGCCTAGCTAGGATGAGAATGAAGCACAAGGTCTGTGGCATTTAGCTTCCGCATGTAATTCTCTACGATATCCCAAATATCAGCATTGTCCTATCACTGTCAAGGCTTTCCCCACTAAAGGAAGCCTTGCTTTCATTACTCACCCACTGCTTCTTAGCATCTGTGAGTCTCTGGGTTCAATCCCCAGAACTGTAAGGAGAAGGGGGAGGAGGAGGAGGAGGAAGAAGAGTCACCAATAACTTTCATTACTGAGGGCTGGCACACCTTGGACCAGAGACTCCCATGGCCCATGTCACTGCACAAGTAGAGCTGGACATCTCTGGGCCAAGCTCACACTTCTTGCTGTAGGCAAGGCCATCACTGCCTTCTGAATAGTTTCCAACTCTTGACGTTGGCAGAACTCAGGGAGCCCAGCAGGACAAAGCCTGAGCATTGTGTCCCACCCACACTTCTCTCTCTCCCCTTCCTCCAGCTCTGAAGCCAAGCAGGGCATCCTTTAGGGTGAGGGGCACCTCCACTAGTAAATAGGGGGCCCAGGACACGGAAGTTGCTAAGCCAGATCTTGAAAGATCTCACTTACCTCAGCTCAGGAGATCTTCTTACACTCCAGGGGGACAAACAACAAATGTCAAGGCCCAGGACAGCTCCACTTCCTGCTCCTAAACTGGCTTGGGCTGTTTTCATTTTTCACAAAACCAGGTTTCAGGGGATACAAGAGAGACCAGGACAGAAGGCGATGGATGCCATTTGCTCTTTTATTATTATTCATTATCTTCTGGTACAGAAAGAGACAAAAGTTAACAGCTAAACTCAACAATTGTAAACAGGGAGGGAGAGATGGGAGAGATAGAAGCAGGCTCGTTGGCTGGCCCTGGGCTCCAGTGAAACCCTGACGTATTACTCAGAGGACAGACTCCCCAGCTGACAAGGGTTAACACATGAAGACGAGCACAGGAGAAAGTGGTGCCAAAATGAATCCATTTCATGGTGATCATTTCTAGAAGCTCAGTTGCACATAGAAGGGTTTCCACTGGCACAATGCACAATCACAGAGCGAGCTAGCAGGTGTGTTCAGGCCTGGGCAAGCAGCATCGGAGGACGCTGGCGGGTCAGTGGTCCCGACCCTGGGTATCTGTGTGGATGTTCAGCCTGCTCGGAAACCAGCACAGAGGAACAACTGCTGTGGCCTTGAGCCGGAGGGGGTGCGCTGTTTCCATATCTCTGCCAGAGAAATTCTTGCTAGAAAGAGACTCCCCGCCCACAGCCTGTGAAAGGAAAAACTCCTAAAGCTTGAATATTTGAGGGCGAATGACGAGAGAGCAGCCAGTCTGCTGGTGCAACATTTGCTTCACAGAATATTTAGAAAGACACGTGCTTGTGTTTAAATTGCATTCAAGTTCACAAGCAATATTATTCATAGGATAAATACAGGAGTGGAGGAAAAGGCTACGCTATCCAATGTCCCCAAGGTGAAAGGAGAACAAGGGGTTGCCTTGCCCAGGGGCCTTACAGATGAGAACTGCTGAACCCCAAGGCGGAAGGCACAGCAAAGGGATCCTTAATACCTTGAGCTTTTCCTTTGAAAAGGGGACTTGTCTTAAAATGGATTCCTCTTACACAGAAGACCCTGAAAATGGATCCAAGTGGAGAATCTTTCCAATATTTTTATGACCTACAGATCGAAACTACTATGAAGTATTTGAAATGGTGATTTTTTTTTCCAAGTTTTAAATTAGTGGGTTTCAGATTAATGGGCTTTTACTGTCATTC
The DNA here is from genome assembly GCF_012274545.1 of Fukomys damarensis. Taxonomy (NCBI): domain Eukaryota; kingdom Metazoa; phylum Chordata; class Mammalia; order Rodentia; family Bathyergidae; genus Fukomys; species Fukomys damarensis. Next base: position 125,649,071 of record NW_022900951.1, on the reverse strand, counting down.
CAAGCAGTCTGATTACAGCACTTTTTAAATTAGCTAATTATACTGATTAGTATTAGCAGACGTCAGTGGGGAGGATGTGCTTTTTTCTGAATTGGCGAAGTTCCGAAATGGAGTTTCATGCCTTAGCAAGGTGCACGCAGCCCAGCAGCTCAGCCTCTCTCCTTCACCTTGCTCTCACTGACAAAGGAATCTAGAGGCAGTGTTGCTGTTTTTCTTCTCCTGGGATGCCACCTGCGTGTCAAAGACCAACTCTGCCTGGGGACCAGGAGGCTTGCCCACTGGAAGAGGGGAAGCACCTGGCTCCAACTACTTAAAAAAGACACTTTCCTGTCCCCAAGTCCTCATATTTGCGTATCCGAAAGACAATGTCCAGCACATTAGGCAGAGTCTCATTTTCTAAGCACCCTAAGGAATTCACACTAATGGCAGTGGATTGGCAAACAGAAGTGGAGGCCTTGGCCTCCTGGGTGCGACTCCTCGGCCAGGGCGCGAGGCAGCCGTGTTGGGGTGCACACACCAGGCACCTGGCACCCCGCTCTTACTCTTGTGCTTTCATTTGGGAAACCCGAGGTGGTGGGCAGTGGGAAAGGGACAGAATTGGGATTCTGGTTTTTAAAAAGTCTTAGAAAGTTTTTGGTTGAAAACAAGTGACAGTTCTATTTCAATGAATTTTTTTCAAGCCTTTTCTTCTTTTTGAATGAAAAAATATCTACATAATTAGCCGACTATTCCCAAAGTCAATAGTCTCACATCTTTCTGTGAAGGAAAGGAAGGAAGGAAGGAGAAAGAAAAGAGGAGGAAGGGAAAAAAGGAGAAGGGAAGAAAGGAAGGAGGGAGGGAGAGAGAGAGACAGACAGACAGACAGACAGAGAAAGTGCAGGAGTGGTCAGAGTTCCCTCAGCTACTGACTGCCACAGAACAGGAGCGAGGAGGAGGGGCATCATGCCAAAGGGGCAGGTGGGGTCCCCCGGGGTGATGCTGCCTCATCTTCCCAAACCTTTTGAGAGGGGACAAAAGGCAGCGACTTTTGGGGTCCTGAAAGCTAATCTGGGCTTTCCTCACTCAGGGCCTCATCATGAGGCTGCTCAGCCCCGGGAGGGGACCTTCCTCCCTTCAGACTGGATCCCTCCTGGTATAAAATATAACCGCACACCGGCTATTGTTTCAGATAAGCAATGAGAAAAGACAACGTGCACACGTGTATACACATACACACAAGCACACACACAAGTCCAGAAACAACGAAAACATGGCTCCTAAAGTGTTAGCATCATATCAAATCAACGTTCATACAAAGACAGTTTCAAAAGCTATGTACAGGGCATTCATAAAAGCCAAGTGTGCACCACGAGGAGTTCTGCGCTGTGCATACTGTATAGTCCTTTCCCCATGGCGAGCTCCAAACTCTACCCCTAGGGCCTCTGTCCAGCACTGCCAGGAAGAGCTCCTCGAAGATCCAGAGCCTAGGCTGCAGGACTCAAGGAGCAGCCGCCAGCTCTCCCTGCAGCCAGTCCTCAGTCCCCAGACTCCTCTTTCTGGGCTCTCCTAGAGCCACCCAGCCTCAGGCCACCCTGGGCAGATGCCTAAGGTGTTGGCCGTCCCTGGCTCACTCCCTCTGGCTGTGGTCAGGGGGAAGGACAAGCCTTTTCTCAGGTGGTGCAGGTCACACTTAGGCACCTGCTTGAGAAAACTGGGAGAGCTGGATCTGGCCCCAAGCTTCTGGCTTTCTGAGGTCCTCCCACATGGCCGAATGGGGTTGGGCCCAGGCTCCATCATGGCAAAAGCAGAGGCCTTCTGGACCAAAAATCCCTTCCCAAGGAAGGGTAGGAATGCAGTGCCAGAGGCCCAGGACGGGGCAAAAGGACAAAAGGAAAGGAGGAATGCCACCTGGTCAGCATCTCTGGCATCACAGAACTCAAGAAAGGCTGGAGGACACAGACAGGGTCAGGTGGAGACTCCACAGCCCCCAGATGAGGCCCTTGCTCAAAATGGCCCTCTAGGAACCTGCACATTTCTAGAAGCATCTTTCCAAGGGCAAACCTCACTGGCTCCACGGGGCTCCAAGCACTTCACAAGCAATAACCCAGTCAGCCTTCGGTGGGCCTGTGAGGTAGGGGGAAGGACAGAAACCCTCCTGGGAGAATCCAGTTATCCAAGTGGGGTAGGACACAAGCCTCCAGACCACAAACACAGCCTGGGGGCAATCTCCAGGTCTCCAGGGGCCTCCAGAAGTTAGCTGTGGCCTCAGGCAGGGCCCCATTCCAGGAATGAGACTAAGGACTGCCTTGGAGAGCCATTTAGACAGGATGCTTGTCGCCTCAGTGGGTGCTAAACTGCTATGCCTGCCAACAGACCCATGCTATGCACTCTTCCAGGTCCCACAGAAGGTTGCTACATTTTTTAAAGCACCACAGAGGAAAATGATTTGGCACCAAGGCGAGGCCAGGCCAGGAGGATAGAGATGAGGGAGGGGGAGATGGTATCAACTATGTCTTTTTACCCAATTGATAAGTCACAGGGCAGGTCATCCCTGCCCAACTGCTGTCCCCAGCCTTCCTAAAATCAGACCAGCACCCAGCCATGGCAGAGCAAAGCCTGGATAGACTTTCAACCCCGGTCATGGCTCCCCCACAAAAAGATTTTTAAAAAAGAGACACTTTAGGCTCTTCTTCCAGTGTGGGCACCATCATTAATCTGAAGCTCAAGTTCCACGCACCCATGCACAACAAGGGAAGTACCCTAAAAGTTCAAAGCCAGAGAGCTCAGTGCCAAGGAGGCCAGGCTCAAGAGTGTGGTACACACAGAAAAGTTTCACTGCCTGTCCTAGCCTGCGCCCCGACTGTTCAAGGGCCATGGGCTCCCGCAGGGTCAGGAGTTTCTGCTTTCCCCAGGACAAGGCGTGCCGGGGCATCAAGTGGGCTCATGCCAGTGGGTAATGGTTCTAGCACAGCAGGTACACAGGCCGGGGGGGGCACACCAGTAACAGGATGGCAAAGTTCACGTGGGCCCCTTGGTGACTATGAAGGAAGGAACTCTGCCACCCAGCCCCCTGCCCCACACCCTTCACGCACCCTGTCCAGCCAGGTTGCTGAAGGCCTGGTCAGGAGGGAGGGTGGGTGCAGAGGGAGGAGCCTGTCAGAGATCTGTGCAACTGGTTTCCCCCGGTTTCCTACCCACAAACAGCCAAGTGCTACTGTTTGGTTCTGTGATGTTCACCATTTGTTCTTTGTTATTACTCGGTTTGTTTGTTGCTCAATCCTTGTCCCCTTCCTCGAAAGAGGAGGACAGAATGCAGAGGATTGCAGAGGAGAAGGGGTGCTGCAGAGCTGGCTTCTCTCCCTCTTCTCTGTGGCCTAGAGCCCCAGGCACAGTCAGGCCCCCACCCCAAGGCTCAGATGGCTGAGCCTGGGAACATTCTGGCCACAATCAACACATCAGGGTGATTCCTTTGGCATATGAGAAGCCAGTCCCGGATGGGAGGACAGGACAAGGGGGTGTGGGGGGCTTCTAGGAGAGCTGGGATCTGGAGTCCATAGCTCTTCCCCGGGGGGCTTTGCCTCATGTACTTTTCATACCCCCGCCCACCCTACCTGTCTCTGACAGCTGGCTTCCTAAAAATCCACGGTTAGGGAATTATTTGGCAACAAGGAGGCTAAGGCTGTTTTGTGGTGGCAAAGTCTTTCCAAAGTTCCAAAGAAAACTGGAAGCCTCTGAAAGAGGCTTCCCTCCAGGCCAGGACATGACACGGGCCTCCCTACTTGTCTGCGCCTGGGCTGGAGGCCACTATCTCCTCATACTTCGGGGGCGGGTCACTGTATGAGACACTGGCCTCCTCACTGCTCCCTTCCTGGGGAGCAGTCACCTCCTCATAGGAGGGTGGGGGGGTGGCACTAGACAGTCTGCTAAGAGAAAGCTCCGGGAGGTACAGGGTGCTCTCCAGTCGCACGGTGGCTCTGCTCCCCCGGCTGGGCCCCAGCACCACCTGCGGGGTGCTCCCCGCCTCCCGGTGTCCAGAGGACTCCCCCTGGCTGTGCACAGTGCCCCGGTACACCATGACCCGGGGCAGGCTGTGCCCAGCGCGACTGGCTAGGTACCGGTTCTGAGCATAGGAGGGGTGGTGACGTGTTGCTTTCTGCAGCTGGCACCTCCAGACAATGAACAAGGCGATGACAATCAGCAGTGCTACCCCCAGAAGGGGCACAACCACGTACATGGCATCAGAGCTCTGTGAAGGGTCTCGGACAGAGTAGACTGCATTCGGGTACCCCTTCCAGAATTCCATCTGCAAAAGAGGAAGGGCCACTCAAGTGTGCAGAAGAGAGAGTGGCCGCGATGGGACGCTGCCCACTGCAGGGCAGACACTACCTCCTGCTTCAGAGGGACCCAGGAGGCTTGCACCGTCCCACCCGCCACCCCACCGGTCTCGCAGAGCTCTCAGAGAGGCTGTGGAAAGCACCGAGGACAAAGTGAGGAGGCTCCCAAAGGCAGGCACTTGGACCTTGTTCACTTCTGGTCCCAGAGGGCAGGTCCTAGGCTAGGTATCTTTCTTTCCTTGTTTCCACCATGTACGGGGTACCCGGCCAGCTCTTGGCGGGCCCAATGCCACTTCTCCCCTCCAGACCCAGCCTTGGGGGGTACGTGCCGTTTTCTCCTTGTTCTCAAACACCTCCTTGACCTCCTCGTAGCTGCAGATCTCCTCCATGCACTCACGCTCGATGGTGCCCTGGCGTAGTTCCTCCAGGAACTCATTGGCCCGCGGGAAGCGTTTCAGAACGGAATGGGCGTTCTTGGCCTCCAGAAACACTGAGGAGAGAGCCCCCAGGCAGGCCCGAGTGCCCAAAGCCTCCCAAGTCAGGGACCAAAGCCCAGCCACACAGGGAAACTGGGTATAACAAGCCGGCATGACACCAGGCTTCAACCCAAGGGACGGGGTGGAAAAGGGACAGAAGGTGACTTTCCATGGCACCACGGAACACCGGGGGCCCCACAGCGATCGGGCCCTGGCTAATACAGGGAAAATGGGAGCTGGCTAAGAGAAGACCACATTGCACAGGAACGAGGGTCAGAATATTGAGTACAATAGTCATCAGTGAATAAATACCGAGTTTCCTCTGCACTTGAAAGGGGACTATCAGAGCCCCTCTCTGAGGTTGATGCTGTGGGACTAACACCAGATAAGGTCATCGGCTCCCATGAGGGCAGCAGCCTGCCACCTGAACTGGCCCTCTGTGCATTACATCAACTAGCATCAGTGGTCTGGCTTGGGACAGTCTGGTATAAAGCCCAGCTGAGGTGGCCTGAGAGACCAGAGGCACGGGCCTGGGAGGAAACCTAGGAAGGACTCCAAAGACGGATGGGCACCTTTGCCACAAGCCTTCCCCCACTCTGCTCTGCCTGGCAAGACTCACCTGCCATGATGCTCCCGCAGCTTCAGAGTCTCACTTGCCTGGACGGGGAGAAAAGCAGAGTTGTGGTTGAAACACAACCAGAAATCTACATGGCGCCATCTTCATCCTGGGCTGCAGCCCCAGGACGTGCTCAAAAGGCCCAAGCAGCAACCCCAGAGATGAAGCACCTCTCTGCAGCCGCTCAGAGCTGCTGCTGCTCTCAGGCTCCCAGTAAGCTTCTCCACAGAGTCCCCCACTGCCCCGCAAGCTTCCCACTACTACCCCTAAGGGAACACCCAGGCGTCCAGAAAACCCAAGGGTTGACCTTTTCTTTAAGAAAGGAAAACTCCTACAGGCAGAGGCTCCTTCCTCACTCCCCTCTACAGATCCCTGCGCCTGTGAATCAGAAAAGATCTCAGAGACAGATGAGAAAAGGAAGGTCAGAGATTCAGAGTGGAGGTGGGAGGAGACAAGGTCAAGCAAATGAGCTGCGACAGAGGCACAATGTGAATGGGTCCCAATGGCAACTCCAGATCCCTCCAATGGCAAGGCTAGTCCTTGAAAACCAAATGTAATGCAGCAACAACAGCAACCACTCAAATGTCTGGGCCATCTGGGACTGGCCGTATAATGACCTTCAGAGGACACCTGTTCTTCAGGGTCTGAGCCTCTAGGTACCACAGCCAGAGCCATTAGGTATAAACAAGTCCGTGTGACCTGATGGGTTCATTTCCACCCTGTGGGCTTTTCTAGAAGCAGGAGCTGTTCCTCTCTGCACTAAAGACCACTGTAGCAGAGTTCCCGGATGCGTATGTTAAGTGATCAGGGCTGGGGATGCAGCACACACTAGAATTCCTGCCTAGCATGTATGAGGCCCTGGGTTAGCTCCCCAGTCACACACGCGCGCACGAGTGCACACACACACAAACACACACACACACACACACACACACACACCCTGAGGTGCTAACTAGCTACTGTCCCAAAGCCTTTCTTCCACTAAAACCCTCTCTGCTCAGGATGCAAGCCTGGGCGCAGCGCACCACTCCATCTGCTTGTGTTTTATGACTACCAGGATACAGGACACACATGAGCTGCAGAACCCATTAGGCAGCCCTTCTTATCCAGGCTGCCAGAGAGTTCAGTATTGACAGGGACATTCAAGCACAGGAGCCCTGAAAGCCCAGCTGTTGGGCAGACATGCTTCTCTCCTACGACTAGGTGCACAGTTTTCTATTTATGTTTCCAGAGCCTCACTGTGCATTTGTAATATGGCCTCTAATCCTTTTGGCAAACAGGTAGGACACGACAGACCACTGAAAACGAAAGGCTAAACAGCAAATGTCCTATCCATCTGGTCTCCCATGCCAGGGATTCCTCTTTTGAAGCCTACAACAGTCCTACCAAAAATCTCAACATGGGAATGTGAATCTGCCAAAGATGGGCTTCCACTGTGAGAGGAATAGCCCTTGATGCATTCTCCTTTCCTTGTGAATCTCAGATGAGGTGGGTGGTGAGAGTGTGGAGGCGGAGGGCCCAGCAGCAATGTGCTTTGGCTGAAGAAAAATGGAGTCTGTGTCACGTCATGGTGTGAGAAAAATGAGTGAAGGCTTTACTAATAAGGGACAAAAGAAAATGCTTCGTTGCCTACCAAAGAGAACTGCAGGGTTTTAATATTTTTACATGGAAAACAATTACATAATAGCTTCCATATGGCCATCTTTTGTCCCAAATATGCAGACTTGGGGGCTCGCGCACTCCCATGTTTCACATAGCCCCAAATGTGTGTGATCCTGGCACCTGCGAAAGTCACTGATTCGTTTGTCAGCTCCAAAGAAGCCAACGTCTCCCCAAAACAGCGCGCATGGCATCGCCCACTCCATTAGTGATTCAGTAGCCACCATCACTGCTGCCGCAGCCTGCCATGAGGCCTCTCCCCCTCCCCAAAATTAGGCGCCTGCTTCTTTCCCCTATAAATACTCCATCAATAGGCAGTTACTATGGCAACAGTGAGGAATGGAGGGCTCCACGCATGTCTATGTCCCTCCTGCCCCTGGTGGGTGCTGGAAAACTGCTGGAGGCTGGAGGAATTTTAACCCCCTTCCCACGGGAGCACAACTGAATCCCCACAGCATGGAGAGGAAAGGGAGCAGGGAACAGAACCACCACGGAGACCTCCCTGAACCCCATCAGGGACGGAAGCCTCTGAATCATACCACTGTGGGACCCAGCTCCCGAAGTCCCTCACACACTGTCCCCAGACATGGCCTCCAAACCACTTCTACCGAACCCCAGCGCTTTTTACTTCCATCACTCCTAACTGATCGCCAGGGAAGGGTTCTATGATCTCCAAATCTCATGACTCATCGACCAATTCTGTGACATGGCAACTCCCAAATTATGCTCAAACTCAAACTCTGGGGCCCCTCGTCCCCTTCCATTCACGCGAACCCTGAAAGTGCCTGTCCTTCGCCCAGCAACTCCTGCTTCTGGCCCTGCCACACTCTTCTCCCCCCCCCCCCCCCCCCCCCCC
>NW_022900951.1:125637379-125640195 GCF_012274545.1 Fukomys damarensis | reverse complement strand
GGCTCCCGGGGCCGCCTCCGAGAGAGGGGCCCGCCTTCCCGGGCTCCGCCAGGCCCGCTGCGGAAGGGCCGAGTCGAGGCCACGCTCCGCCAATGACTGGGTGACCTTGGCTTCCTCACGTACCCCTCTCCCCGCCCTGCCGGGGGACCGCAGCTTCCCCCGGGAACATCTGAGAAATGGGGAGAAGCCTGCGTGCTCGCCAGGCTGCGGCGAGACGGAGAAGGAAATGGTCTCGGGCAATCCTAAGGCGCAGAAAGGGGAGCGCTGGATGGGGCCCCTCCGCAGGCCGTGCGGTGGGATGCTCGGCCTGCCCCGGGGACAACACACTGGGAGCAAAGGCGACACTGTAGGAAGCGCGACACCGACCAAAACCACTAAGAACGGGCTAAGCCAGTTCCGAGGGAGCTCATGTTCTGGTTCTGGTCCAGCCTCCGAAGAGGGGCCGGCGCTTCGCGCAAATGGGTTTCTCCGCTCAGAGCAGACCCCAGTGCGCCCTGCAGCGCATTTAATGGGAACGACCCTGAGAAAGTTCTACAGCTATTAGCCCCACCCCCATCCCGGGCTGAGAAACCCAACCGGCCCTGCTGGGGGCGGGGGAGGTCTTGCGAGGCCTCAGCACCCCAGAGCCAGGGGACCCCCAGCTCCGCCCTACCCTTTGGTCTCCCCGCCTCCTGCCCCCCCTTGCTCTTCCTCCACTCCCCAGTTCTCAAAGTGCTTCCCCAGCTGGCTTCCTCTTCCTAGTCCACACCACAACCGTGCCTGACAACTCTGCACGGAGGGCCGTGGCTGGAGCCCTGAACCACAGGTCCCACAGAGAAAGAAACCACCTGGGAATGATAATGGGCTCCTTTGGTGCCCACAGGAGTACATACAGAAAGCCTGGCTGTCACAGGAATAGACTGTGCTCTCGGTGCACTAGCCTGAGCCTCCTAGGCCAGCAGCGTGTCCACACCTGCTCTCAACAACCATGGAGAACGTGCACACAACTGCCGAGAAGAAAGGGATCGCTTCGCTTCCGGTGTGCACGCAGGGAGGGCATAGGGCCCTTGCCCTCCTCTCACACCTGCACCCGAGCTTCTAGCTGCAGGACACCAGCCTACTTCTAGCCGCCTCTCTGCCCTGAATGCCTTTCCTCCCACCGATGGCCTGGGGCCAGTTACATTCATACTTCCCACGCAGTGTAGATGAGATCACGAAAGTGCCTCTACCCCACCCAAGTGGACCATCCCATTCCGAGAATCATCTGTCCGGAAATTAAAAAAAAGAAACGAGGAGGTCTAGGTCTCTGCGTGTGGCCAGAGAGGTGGAGGACCAAGATCAGTTCCTTGGGTGTGGGCTGCCTACCCTGCCTCTCGCCTTTGTGATCTTCAGCAGGGGACTGAGCCCATCTGTACCTCAGTTTCCTTATCTGCCTGGAGAACTGATTAATACACCCACCTCCGAAGGTTGTTCAGAGGGTGGAGGAGACAGTCACTTTGATGGCATAGCGCGTGCCTGTTGCTTCCCTGGGAGCTGAATACCTGCCAGCTTTGGCTGGCATCCAGCTGCATGCTGTTTGCTGGGCGGCTGCTTATGTCTCACATGTCCGTCTTCTCCCTTGGGGCTGACTCTGTCCCTAGCATCCAACACAGACCAGGCTCTCCATCTCCACGGTGTTGTCCCCAACACAGAGAGCAGCTGCAGCCCCTGCTTCCTCCTGGAGCATTTCACCCTTGGCTGAGATGATTGCTTTCTCCCAGATGCAGCCATCCATCCCAGAACTGGACCCTTCCCTGAGCCCAAATGCCCCAGCCCCTGTGTCTTCACCATGCCAATGGGTCAGGTTAAGGGCTGCTCTGTGACCCCTCCTCAAGTCCATGTGTGGAGATCCAACCCCAGTGCCTTGGAGCGGGACTATACCCAGAGATGACTTCTCTAAAGGAGCGACTAAGGTAAAAGGCAGTCCTCAGGGAGATCCCCCCATCCAGTGAGACTGGGGTCCTGATAAGCAAGGGAGGTCAGAACACAGAGCCACACCCAGAGGACTTCCTAGGAGGACACAACCTGCGACCCCAGGAGAGAGGCCCTGGGAGGGATCAGCCTCTGAGGCCCGGATGTCAGACTCTGGCCTCAGAAACCACAAGACAGAACATTTCTTTTGCTTCTGCCTTGCAGTCTGTGGGGCTTAGCTACGGCAGCCCAAGCAAACTAATCCATGAAGCATTTACCCAGTGACATTATGTGCCAAGTACTCTTCAAGGACCCAGGATTACCACAACCAATAAACCAAGCACAAACACCTCCCCTTCCAGATACTAGGCAAGAAGCCAAGCAGTCAAAGATACTGTGTGGCAGTTGCGGCTGAGGACAGCCTGGGGCGATGGAGACAGAGGAGGCAGAGTTGCAATGGAGTGATGAGGAAGGCCCTGCTGAGGGCATGGCACTGGTGCCCAGGCCGGAAGGAGGAGAGGGCCCTCGTGGCTCAGGTCCAGAGATGCACGGGTACCTGAGCCCTGGGGTGGAGGCTGGGGCTTGGGGAGCGTGTGCTGGGGTCAGCCATGAAGAGGAGTGGGTGAGAGACAAGGCCCAAGGGCCCCAGACAGGGAAGCAGGAGGCTGTGCCCAAGGGCCATGGGGTGGACTTGGGCTGTTAGAGAGTTCAGGGCCCCAGGGCTGTGACCCTATTCTATCTCCCTATGAACCAGTCAGGGGCTTTATGGGGCCAGATGGCAACTGTGGGAGCTGGAAGACTATTCTGGGGACTGCTGACATCACCCAGGTGGGAGATGGTATTGGCAGCAGGTAGATGCTGGGGCGGATATTTTTTTTTTTTTTTTT
>NW_022900951.1:125607606-125636876 GCF_012274545.1 Fukomys damarensis | reverse complement strand
TATTTTTTTTTTTTTTTTTTGCTTTGGGCAAGGACAGAAAGGTCCAAGTCAAGGATGGCTCTCTGGCTTCTACTCAGAGGGTTAGGAAAGGCACAGATGAGAAAGACGGCAGTGAAGTAGGTGACAGAGACCCTGTCCAAGCAGGAAGTGTGACTGGAGAATAGGTGCCACTCGTTGGCATTGAGAGTCCTGAGATTGGGGATAAAGTCTCAGATAGGAAAAGCAGGGACAAAGATGGATCAGAGTGCTTTCCAGCAGGAGTGGGGAAAGAGGAGTCGGAAACGGCTAGCAGAGACTAGCGGCTCTTTTGAGGAGTTGTACTCTAAAGGCAAGCAGAAATGGGGGTGGTCATGGGCTCCCAGGCTCCTTAAAACAGCGAGGTAATGTCTGGACACTCATGAGTCTGCGAAGAGGGGATGACTGGTGGTGCTAGAGAGACACAGGGGCAGGCCGGCGGGAGAGGCAAGGGTTGGGTCCGGGAAAGCTCTGTGTTCCCAGGGAAGAGAACAGATGATCAGGCAGGAGTGTCAGTCCCTGCCACTGCCTTGGCCATTTCAGCCTCAGGCATAGCCCAGCTCCCAGCCTGCTCTTGGGCAGTACCCTTGCCCTCCTCCAAAGCACAGCCACCTCTGTGCCCCAAGACCTGGCTCATGTGGAGAAACACCTCCTCTCTGGAGTCATCATCGTGCAGTCCTCTGTGGTGACCCCTGCAGGGACCCCCAAAGCGCAGCCCCTAAGCTGTGGTTGGCCACACCCTGCCTCTGTCCTCACCTCCTTCCTCACTGCTCCCTTGACACCCCTCTGGGGGCCTGGGAGCAGTGGGGAGGGCCGGGCTGAAGCATTCTCCCAGGTGTCAGGAGGGAGGCGAGTCTTTTTCAGAGCTCGAGGGTGCTTGCCAGGCTGTGTCGAGGGCCCACTTGAGGGCGAAGGTCGTTACTTTCAAGTGGCATTGTGAGCATGCCTGCATGGTTTTTCTGCTTCTGGGCAGACCCAGGCTTAGGGTTTGGCCAGATGAGTACAGGAAGTGACAGAGGAATACAGGAGTCGCTTGTGGGTGGCTTCGAGGGATGAGCTCTGACGCTTTGGATGGATGCAACCCCCAGCAAGCGCCAGAGCCCAGCTTTCAGCTGTTATGGGAGTTGGGAGGCCAGTCCGGGGCCCCAACAGACCAGGCTCAGCCAGTAGCCCCTAAACGCCAGTCAAGAAGTGAGCTTTCATCAGCGTGGCCATGTTGGGAAGCTCAGATAATGAGGTGCGAGCTCATTATCTTTGGAGTGTATGAGGGAGGAGAACACAGAGGCAGAGGTCAGCTAGAGATGCCAGCTCCAGCCTGCTTTCCCGCTGCGCATGTGAGGGGCCAACCACGAGGCCCGCGTTGCAGTCCCTTGGCCCTCCCTCCGCCAGCCCCCTGAGCTCTTTGTTTTCTTCTCACCACTTTGAAATCAAGGAGTAAAAACATATGTTTATGGTACATGGCATGTTGTTTTGCAACCCATACACGTGGTGGAATAGCTAATCCAAGCTAATTAACAGTGCATATCTGTCTTTTATTTGGGAGACCAGAGTCACCATGATGAACTAGTCTGGGTCTCTGACATTTTGTGCCCTTTGGCCTCCACCCTAGCCAGAGCAATCACCGTCCTGTTCAGCTTTAATGAGTTTGACCTCTTCAGATTCCACATGTGAGTCGCGCTGTGTGGCATTGGTCTTTCCATGCCTGACTGGTTGCACCTAGCACGATGTCCTTAGCATAATGGCATCCCAATTTTGTGGGTGGCCGCATTTCCTTCATTTTTGATGGCGGAATAGCATTCCACTGTGAATACACAGGACATGTCCTGAAAACAAGCCTTGGTGAGGATGTGGAGAAAAGGGGGCTCTTGCACCTTGTGGGCGGGAATGTAAATTCACACACTCCCTTATAGAAAACAACGTGGACGATCCTCAAAAACTCACATGGGACTACTATATGATTCAGCCATCCTGCATCTAGGTATGTATCCAGAGGAAGTAGAAAAACACTTGCATGTTGAAGAAACGTGCGCACTCCCATGTCTGTGGCAGCACTATTCACAATAACCAAGAAGGAAAAGTCCTTGCCCTTTTAATTGAACATTTACTATGCACGAGTGTAACCAAGCAGCTTCCTTGGCAAGATGCCTTTGACAGAGTTCCTCCTCTCCCTGACCTTCTCCCTAATCTTTTAAGGACTCATTCATTTTCTGTGCTGCCAAAATTCTAAGCAGTGATCTCTGTAATGCCCCCCTTCCTCCCCTCAGATAAATTAACTTACAGAAAAGTAAAATGTCTTTCTGAAAAGAGAATGGAGATGCTGGCTCCTGCAGGTGAAGGTCGAGTGTTTGATTGGATTGTATGAACCCCAAAGACAGAGATTTGAGGCAACAAAGAAGCCCCTCTGACTTCTTCATAGCCAGCTTTGAATGAACCTGTTCCTTTCCACTACTTACTAATGACATTCATGCTGGAGGACTAGTATGCATGCATCCTGCACTTTGTTCATTTTGAGCCCCTTCTGCTTCCCCACCCCTCCTCCCTTCTCCAGGTCCCCAGTGCCACCTCAAGAGTCTGCCTCCTCATCTTTTACCATTTAACTTTTATTTTGCTTGTTATTTATACATTGGGTTTCTCATATAAGAGAAATCATGTGATAGTCAACCCTCTGTGTCTGTTTTACTTCATTTAGTATCACAGCCTCGAGGTGAGTCCATTTTCCCATAGATGATTAGAATTTGTCATTCTTCATGGCTGAATAGTACTCTGTTATGTATAAATACCACGTTCTCTTTATCCATCTGTCTGTTGATAGACATGTAGGCCACTTCCATAATATAGCTATTGCCAATTGTGCAGCTACGAACATGGGTCTGTGTCTTTCTGCTAACTCGTCTCTGGAGTTTTTGTGGTTGTGCAGCAAGCAGTAAGACCCCAGTGGTCCTATAGCACCAGCTGTTAGGGACATGGGGTGTCCAACAAGCAGGTGTTGCTCCGCTTCCTTTGTGGTTAGAGGAGAGACATGAAGAACCCTCAGGGACAGGGAACGGCCCACTGGTGCTCACTCATCCCGGTCCCCCTCACCTGGAACCTCCCGGTCCTCGGAATCCCCAGGAAGCACCGCACCATGTCAGATTCTAGTGTCTCACTGAGCTACTTCCCCGGCCATTTTATAATCACTGTTTTGAGACAGGATCTTGTCAAGTTGCCCAGGCTGAGCTTGAACTTCCAAACCTCCTGCCTCAGGCTGTTGCTGGGGTTACAGGCGTGGGCCGCTGTGCTAGCATGGTCTCTGATTCTTACCTAGCTTGGCCCTCTACCAAGCCTTCCCATCAGACTTCACCTGGCCCCCAAATTCCACTGTGCCTGTACCAGGCCCCTGGCCATGGCCCTCATTTCTAAATGGAGCCCTTGCCCACCGTGCTCCTGAGCATCCCCTGCTGGACCTTGACTCCATCTGCTCCCTTGGTTCCAGTTGCTCCCCAGAACTTTGGGTGTCCCACGCTCAGAAGGTCTGACTCTTCCATCACCCACTTTCTCCATCTAAACCCCAAGCCACCTCTGGGTCCCTGCCTGCCCATCACATCTCTGCTGCCCCTCTCTAGCCACCCCCATTTGCCACATGTGCTCCGCCCTGGTTTAGGCCACATGCTGTGGGGTCATGTGGTGGTCTAAGTTCCAGGTCAGCCTTTCTCTTTGCTAAAGGTATGCCTTGGGCTAGGGACCTTCTCTCTCTCTCTCTCTCTCTCTCTCTCTCTCTCTCTCTCTCTCTCTCTCTTTCTGGAGATTGAAATTGGGCCCTTGTGCTTTCGAGGCAGGTGGCAGAACCACTGAGCCAAATTCCTGGTCGGATCTTATCTCTCTAGGCTTCAGTTTTCTCATATGATCTTTGTGATCACTAAAAGAAGGAATGCAAGTGAAGAGTGCAGCACAGCTCCTGAATTGGTGCAACCTCACTCAGTGGTAGCTCCAAAAACATCCAGATGGAGTACTACTCAGCCATAAAGAAGGACAAATGTGAACCATCTGTAGGAAAGTGAATGCATCTTGAGATCATAATGCTAAGTGAAATGAATAAGACACAGAAGGCTAGCTATCACATGGTTTGTCTTGTATGAGAGACCCAAAACATAAATCATTTAAACAGTAAAATAAACATTCGATGGTAGGAAACAGGGAGATAGACTTTGTGGAGATGGGAAGGGAACCCTGGGGTGGGGAGATGGGAGGGAGGGGAAGGGAAGAGAGAGAGTGAAGGAATCAACATGGACTATGTATCATGCACCACTTCCCCATGACGAATGTGTTCATTATGTACCACAAACATACACTAATTTATAAAAACACTGGCCTAGGGCAAATGGTCTGGCATAATGTGGGGCTTTTGAACGGTTGGTTTTTATTTCTAGAGCCAGAGTGAGCCTAGAAATTGGCAGCCATAGCAAGGCAGACTCTGCCTTCACCCATTTCCTGGCTTTGGGACACTCCGGCAGGCTGGGCAGGGGAAGCAGGGCCAGGAAGCGAGGCTGCCCGGAGTCCCAGGCTCTTCATACACAGGGCTGAGGGTGTCCCTTGAGGAGCCAAGGTCTGCAGGCCTAGGGCCTTGGGGGCTTAGTGACAGCTGAAGGATTGTCCTTTTCCTGGATGGCCACTGTTGGGGGTAGAAAAACTTGTAGAACAGCATTTTTCCAAGACTGAGCCACCTAGGGGTCGTCCAGGATGTATCTTTGACTGGGACGGTTCTCGTGTCTTCATTTCCATTCTGCAGAGAACCCTTGGGACAAATGGGAGCCATAGCTCTACAAGATGACCCAGTACCTACCTGGTATGCCTGAGGCTTGGATGGACAAAGCGTAACCCGAGTGAACTGGGTGCCAAAGGCTGGGTCGAATGGCCGTTGTGCATTAGCCACACATCCTGTCATCCCAGCTCAAGCGGACCAGTTCCCCCACCTTGGCAGCCCCAGGGCATTTCGCCTTCCCTCCGCTCCTTCCTGGCTATGGTGGGTGGGCAGTGAGTTACCCCTCCAAGCTCTGCCAGTATGTCCCTTGCCCATGCCAGGCCTCTCTGGCTGTTATTCCCAGCCAGATTGCATCAGGCATACCTACAATCTCTGCATTCAAGTCCAGAAGCATTCCAGGGTCCTGTCCGGAGCGCTCGCCAAGCATCAGAAATGCTGTTGCCACCAACCAGCCTCTAGTGGTTGAGAATGACAGACTCAAGAGGACAAGCTCAAGTCACAGTGGCCTCCAGACTCACTATGGGCACACTATATCCCCTCTCTCTGGGATTCTCCTTGCTTAAGGTGTCTAGTGGTTGTCACCCGTATTCCCGCTCTGCCCAGATGTGTCCTGGGTGTTGGAAGCACAGCTGGAAAGCAAGTAGACTGGAGACGGTATCCTTACGGATGTTCCAGTGAGGGAAGATGGACAACGCATTTGTAAATAAGTGCAATGGAGACCGGACCCCATCAAGCCCAAGGTGGCAGCAACTGCATGACTTACCTACCAATTAAGCTATGCTTTCAATTATTTATGATACGGTGCTATCTTAGCACATCGGGTTCTCGTTCTGCACTTACTACAAGAGGTCCTTTCCATTTAACCAGACATTGATTTTTATTATAGATCTCTATGGTGGTAACATCAAACAAGGAAATATAAGCCAAATCAATTGGATAAAGCACACCTGGTCACTTCAGGCCTCCATATCATTTTTGGAACCAGATTTGCAGGTGTCCTGTGTGTAGGAGTCTCTCCTCAACTGCTGACACTCAGTGAGCTCTGCAGTCCCAGCGTCATAGGAGGACCCTTGGGCTGACCTCACAGGCGGAAATGTGGACATGGAAGGCGAACACATGAAGTAAACATGTAAAATGTGTTGCTTCGAATCTCTGACCTATGGAAGCATGCATGATGCTAATGAGGCCTATAGGGGAAAAGCCAAGCCAAAAGGGGGATGGGAAGAGCTAGGCAGGATGGGATTGAAGGTATGAAGTTGCTGCTCAGAGAAAGACCTCAGGAGGAGAAATCTTTCAGCAACATTTAAAGCTGGTAAGGAGGATAACTGGGCATATGACCTGAAGAATATTCCAGAAAAGGCCTTGAGGCAGGAGTATGGGTGGTACGTTTGAGGCACCCTGGCGACTGTGGTTGACTACACACAAGTCATGAAGGCAAAGCGCAGTCACATGATCCCAGGCACTTGGGAAAATTGGAATTCTTAGTGTTAGTTGCCCCTGCTGGGCTGGAACTGGTGATCCTTCCGCCTTAGGCTCTGGAGAGCTGGGATTCCAGGTGTCCATCATCATATATGGCTCTCTCCCCTTTACCTCGTATGAGACAACTTTGAAGCAATTTCTCACCTACTGTCTGGGTTCCAGTTAGGGAAGGGTGTCTTCACCTTGGACTTTCCAGCCTCAAAACAGAGTGGCGGTATTTTGTAACAGCAACCGGAACAGCCTAAGACATCTGCCTCTTTCCCTGAGACGATAGCAGCTCAGGCTGCTGGTTCCCTCAGGGACGGAACTGGCTCCTCCGCAGCAGAACATACCACCCCCCCTCCCGTGTTGCCTGTCACTTCAACCCTTTGGTTTGGCATTGTCCAGGGGAACTAGGGACATGGGGACATGACAGGAGGTTAGTGTGTCTAGAGCTGAGTTCACCGTGGGAGATGACAGGGCATGAGCTTAATGAGGCCTCTTTACTCCCAGATTTCCCCAGCACCGGCTCTGGCTTGTCCTTTCGATCTTTGCTCCAGGATCTAATCTCCTCTGTGTCTCACCCCAGCCCCATTTCCTCTGTTCCTTATGGCCTGCCCCCACCCGCTCCATTGTCAGTTTTATTAGGCCAGGGACAGCCTCTTCCTGCTTTCTCATTGCATCCCCCACCTCAGAGCCAGGACTTGTATATATTTTTTTAATAACCACTCACAATCCCACCAGCCTGAGAAAGCTGTTAGTAAAGTTTTGTATATTGTGTCTTCTTGTTTTTCAATGTGCAGATCAATCAAATTTTACATCATGTAGCTCATTTTGTAAGTGAGAACTTATACTGGATCTTGAAAAATTAGAATGTTTTTATGGTTAGCAGGGCTCGAAGCATAAATTTCAGCCATGTGTAGGAAAACGGATGAGAAATAAACCAAAACTGACTACATTGCCAGTCTATTGTTTTCAATGACAGAGTCTAAGTTACTAAGTTGCCAAGGCTGCACTCAAACTTGTGATCCTCCTGCCTCATTCTCCTGGAGCACTGAAAAAATTTGGATTTTTCAAAGATAAGCTGTTTTCCCCAGCTTTCTAATATTGACAGCAAAGACTTCTGGCCTGGTACAAAGGTTTAAACAGCACCAAAGTTCCTCCATTTTTTTTAAAGACAGGCACTCCCTATGTACTCCAGGCTGGAATTTCTAAAGTCTAAGTTCTCTGAGGCTAAAATCCAGAAAGATAAAAATTGCAAAAGTATATTTCTAAAAATAAATAATTTAAAAATTCTTTAAAAGATATTTACTTAAACTTCTAAAAGAGGATGTGAGAAGCATAAAAACACAACAGAATACTTCATAGGCCACTTCACGCAATGAAGTAACTAATAATAACATACATTGCTTGGCAAGCATGAAAACATCCAGGTATACAAAGGACAGGTGCACAAGCATGCAGACAGGGCACACTCATAAAGAAACATATTAAAAAGTGAAGTGCATAAGCGCACGTGCCTATCGTTGGCAGTTCTGTGCACACAGCTTTCTAACCCTGGCCATCAAAAGAAGTAGATCCAAACCACGGTGGGCACTACCACAAACGGAGAAGCTCAAAAGAGCTGAGGTCTTCAGAAATTTTATCTACCACGAATGCGTTCACTGAAGAAGCTTACACACACACACACACACACACACACACACACACATGCACATGCACGCGCACACACACGATGCTCACACATGAAGTCAAAGTTGTGATAATGCACTTTTGAAGAGTTAAATTTTCAAAAAACGCACAAAATGAATCAGAAATCTTTAAATGTCTTTACACTAAACTCATATTTCTAGTCTCGGAAATAATGCAAACATGGAATACACAGCAGGATAAATTGCATAAAATAATGGTCACAATTTAAAACAGTGGGAAAGGGCCCACGATGTAGCTCAGAGGGGCCCTGCCTTCCGGGCAAGTGCAAGGTCCGCAGTTGGACCCCCAGTAACAATAAATAAAATAGTGGGGAAAAACTCAAAAGAAAGAAAAGGAAGGGAAGAACATTTGACACATGACAAATAAAAGCCAACTGACTCTCACAGTCATTGACTCTATTTTGAACTCGATCATAATAAATAGCTGCCTTCTTTTCCTTCAGGGCATGGCTTTCCTTACAGACTGCACTCACATTCATTCTCTTCATTGCCCTGCTCTTTTTGAAATTCTTCTATGATTCAGTCCACACCAACGCAAATACTCCTTATCCGATTTCCATCTTCTGGGCTGTGCATTCTGTGAAGTAACTCCACATACTGCAAATCCGACAGCAACACCCACAGGCAGAGAGGGAAAGGAGGGGAGGAAGGAAGGTGCCTGGCACATAAGTTTCAAGCCAGTCGGTGACCTTATTGGTCTCTCAGCAAATGTGGCTTTAATTCCTTAAAAGCCCCCGGGATTTCACCAGCTGGAAGGAATGCCAGTGCGAACAAATGATGCATTTTTCAGCTGAAGCTTTTACTATTGCCGTGTTGCTTGGCCAATCCACTGATCTGAATTTTCTGCCAAATTCACTCGGCTGAAAGAAGAATACCAAACCACAGCAGCAACACTTTGAAATTCACTTTTAGAAACCGTAGTCATTCCTCAAATCTGTCCTTATGTTGGGGGCATTCAGTTGAACTCCTTTTTCTTTTGCAAAGTCAACCTAATCTCCAGATAATCATTTATGCAGTGCTTTACTTTTTCAAGCCATTAACTCATAAACAAGAGGATAAGTTCTAGAAAGGTTGACTCTGACAGGGTCAAATCATTGCATGCATTTGCTACAAAAGGCATCAGAAACAAAGACAGGGGCAGTGGCATGGCTCAGGGTAGAGCTCTTGCCTGTTATGCTTAAGGCCCTGGATTCAGTCCCCAGCACCACAAAACAGAACAAAATGCCGACACCAGTGGCGCTAGTTTTGAAAACTAAAAAAAAAAAAAAAAAGGTCTATTAACCCTGTCCCAGGAGTTCAGCTTTCTAGACTTCTTCTGATAGTAGCTTTCTCCCCGCTCCCTCAATGGGAATTGAGATTTTTGGGATTTTGGTTGCTTTCAGGATCTCAGCCTTTCTGGGTTTTAGTTGTTAGGTTTTAGGGTTTAGAGATTTTGACATTTGGCATTAAGGCACTGGCTCACCTGTTGAAACCAGTGCAGCTTCAAGGACCTGTTACTGTCTGACCCTATGCTACCCAATCATTCTACCCTCCCCCGATTCTCTTGATTGCTATTGCTTATTTAGTTTTCTATCCAGCTTCTAGAATTGTTTCATAAACTTATACAAGAAAAATACAATTGCTACCTTGGCTGCAATTATATTATATTTATGAATTAGTTTGGGGGAAAGCTAATATCTTTACAAAGTATATAATGTCTTGGGCTGGGGATTTAGTTCAGTGGTTCTGCCACCTGCCTCGTAAGCACAAAGTCCCAAGTTCGATCCCAGTACCAAAAAAACAAGTGTATATTCTCCCCGCCCTTGTTTTTTTGTTTTTTTGAGACAGGGTCTCACTATGTAGTTGAGACTGACCTGGAACTCACTATGTAGCTAAGGCTGACCTTAAACTTGTGGCGATCCTGCTGCTTCAGCCTCCAGAATGCTGGGATTACAGGCGTGCGCCATGATGCGCAGCTATAATATCTCTTCAATTGAGCTATTGGCATCCTTTTATATTCGCCTAAGTCTTGTTTAATGTCCTTCAGTAAAATTTTCTCTTTATAGGTCCTGTACATTTTGAAATATTCTATATATATATTTCTAACTTGGCTATCACTGGATTAATGTTAGAAAGATGCGGATTATTTTTTGTAAATGATCTGTATCTGCCTTCTCAAAAACATTTCTTAATTAGGCATTTTTAGTTTTCTAAGTTATGGCATAGAATTTATAGATACTAGTAAACATGCTTCTTCCCCGCCCATGTGTATGCTGTTTGTCCTTGAATTGATCCTGTTGCAACATACTGTCCCTGTCTTTTATGACAGTGTCTCTAGTGATTCATGATTCAATTCCATGTTTAGCAGTGATTCCAAAACTTTGACTGTGTCATACCGAGAAATAAGGCTTTAATTCCTCATTTGTGACTACTTCTTATTTTAACCAAGAAAGGAAGTTGAATTTTATTAAATGATTGCTTTGCAAGATTTGTAATG
Organism: Fukomys damarensis; assembly: GCF_012274545.1. Classification (NCBI taxonomy): domain Eukaryota; kingdom Metazoa; phylum Chordata; class Mammalia; order Rodentia; family Bathyergidae; genus Fukomys; species Fukomys damarensis. The sequence continues at coordinate 125,626,477 of NW_022900951.1, read as the reverse complement.
ATTACCAGCTATTCCATCATATTGGAGGTTTCAAAATTTGCCTAACAGTCCCTCAGGTAATTGGACATGTAGGTTGTTTTTGCTTCTCACTATCATACATGGTGCTGCAAATGAATATATTTGTGAAAATAAATGTGCATCTATCTCTTAAAAGTAGAATTATGGACCCTTAGCACTAAAATTACTGGGTTAAAATATGAACCTTTAAAAGGTTGTTCCACATCCCATTGCCACGTTTGCCAGCAGAAAATACTGAAGTTTAATTGGATTTTTTAAATGTACTAAATATTTCATTGTTTCAGTTTACATTTTAATTATGCTTGTATTTTTGCATGTTTATTCATTTTCCTTTCTTTCCTTTCAAGTGATCTTTGTGTGTTCATTTTTCTGCTGCCATCTCAGCATTTTTCTTACTGATTTTCATATATTTTTCACACATGATGTAGCATATATTTATACTCTTGTTTTCCTTTTGTTATTGCTTATCTTTTGAGCACACTTCTGTTCATTATTTTAGTGTGATCTATTACTTTCCTTATCCCTAGCTGTTTCTTATGTTTATTTTAAGCAAAGAAAGCCCTATCCACTCAACCAAGAATCAGAAAGATGCTCCACAGGCTTTTTTTTTTTTTTTTTTTTTTGTGGCTTTATAGTTAGAGAAAAGAGCAAATCCAGAAGGGTCCAGAGACACAGCAGCCCTGGGAGTGAGATTGACTCACAATGCACTCATAGCTCAGGGGTTTTGCTAAAGCTGCTCTCCATAATATCCTCCCCACTTCTCTATTTGGTGACATTAATTTGGAGTCTGGCTCAGGAGCCCGCAGTGTCATTCCTCTTTTAGGGAGAAATGGTGCATCATTTTTATCACCACTCTATACTTCTGGTCGACCATCTCCAAGTTTTTCATTCTTCTTCTCAATGATCTCTGGACTCTGAAGAGAGTGGAGTTCAGAAGTGAGGACAGAAGCTAAGTAGTTACTTATTCAGTCATTAGAGAGCATTTATTCACTTAGCTATTCAACAAAACAATACATAGCTACAAATTGAGATATGTTGGTTTGATAGGATAGTTTATGACAAGGGATGGAATCTTACCTAAAATAATGAGGTGAAATTTGAAAAATAAAAAGAAACAGAATCATCCATATTGGAAAGAATGCATTATAAATATATTATTGTTTATGAATTATACAATTGCTTAGACGTTTAAAATAATTAGAAAAGTTTTTTGCCAGGCAGATGGCTTCAAATTAATTTAATAAAAACTAGATCCTTTTGCTGGGCATGGTGGTGCACGCCTGTAATCCCAGCACTCAGGAGGCTGAGGCAGGAGGATCGTTGTGAGTTCGAGACCGGCCTGAGCTACATAGTGAGTTCCAGGTCAGTCTCAACTACATAGTGGGACCCTGTCTCAAAAAAACAAAAACAAACAAAAAAACTAGAGCCTTTCTCAAAAATCAGCAATAACCAGGTAGTATGTTACAATGCCTTGGAGGGTTTTAGGCAAGAAGGTGACATGATTGGTTTTATATTTTATAAATATAACTAAGAAATAGACTGTAAAGAGTGCTAAGGGAAATCATCTCACAGTTATGGAGGCCAGAATTCCATGGTCAAGGTGCCCGAAAATCTGGTGCCAGGTGGCTTTTACTATTCTTAGGACATGGCGGACACCGTTCTTACTGCATTGAGACACTACTCTTATGGCCTCACTTAACTTTAATTACTTTCCTAAACAATTTGTCTCTGAATATAGTGGCACTGGGAGTTAGGGCTAGGACACATGGACGTGGTGGGGCACAGTTCTGTGCATAGCAGGGGCTCATGCAAGAGGCTTGCATTGCCCCCCTGTCCTGGCTGCTGGTCTGAAATCAAGGTCTGTTCCATCTAAGAGTTTCAGGAGAATCTGTGTTTTGCTTCTCCCCGAGTTGTGGTTTGGAACTGACACCTACCCCCAAAGCCTCAGAGGTATTTGGAGGTGGGGCTTTTGGAAGGGGATTGGATCATAGTTTGCTATACTCATGAGTGGATTCATAGATGAATCCGTGGCTGAGTGTGCTGTTTGCAAGTAAGGCCTGGTTGGAAGACGGGGGTCACTAGGGCTGTGACCTGAAACATGCAGCTCCCTGCCGGGCTCCTCCCTTCCTCCCTGCCTCCTGGCTGCTATGAACTGAGAGTCCTCTTCTGTGCTAGATCTTGCCACCATGCCTTGGAGCCAGCAGACCAAGAACTGTAACCATGAGCCAAAACCAATCTCTTCTGCTTTAGGGTATGTGTGTCGGGTATTGTGTCGAAGCGATGGGGAAGTGATGAAGACACACCCACAATTCTTAAATTTTAAATTGTGCACTCTTCTCAGTGGCATGATGAAATCTCAAAGGTGAAACCTGCCAAAGATAAGACTCATTCCTTTATCCTTTGTTCAGTGTATCCACGCTGTATACCCCACCTGCCCATTAATCACTTAGAATTAGCACATTGGTCAGCACATTGACTGCTGTGGTATCTCCATATGTATAGTTTGATACTGTATCAGTCCATTTTCTATTGCTATTAACAAAATGACAATGTTGAAAAAGTTATAAAGAATTTTACAGAAAGGCAGTATCTTAGAATCCTAGAGTAGAGAAGCGGTTACAGGCAAAAGAAGGAGTTGGCTGGTGAGTAGACATTGCTGAGAGGCAGAGTAAGACAAGGGTAGAGAGATACATAGAGAAATTTGTACCCTGGAGGTTGTCGCCCATTGTGATCAGAGGGATTTCAGTTGAGCAGTAGCTGCTGTGGCTGCACTCAACTGTGTTGATGGGTGTACTAGGAAGAGACAGGAAGTGGAGACATTGGGACATTCATTGAGGCTGGAGAGAGAAGGGAGTGTGATACATTGGGCCCTGAACACAGATGAAGTCATGAGTCTTGAAAGGAGACATTTGCCATCATAACTTGAGGAAAGCTTGAACACAGAGGAAGTCAGAGGAAGACCTGGTGATGGGATGATGCATGAACTTCTATTGCATAGCTTCTGATTACTAAATTGAGGATGGGCCAATGAAGCAGGAGCAAATGGGGAAGACATGGGAGCCCAGGGAGAGAGTCACTCAGTGGTCTCAGATTGTAAATGGAAAGACCCAAAGTGCTGAGCAGGAAGGAGTGCTGAGGTGAGGTTGAAGATCATGAATTGCCCAGATTGTGTGACCTCCTTTAGCAGCAGGGAGATGCATAAGCACAGACCCAGAGTACAGATAGTTGGCTTCATCTAGAGTTTGTCATTCAGTGGTCACCTAGGCAATGAGGAGGAGTGATTCTGTGATGGACCATGGACCCGAGGGCAGAGGCGGGTAGAAAAGGGAAATTTATCAGGAAGTTGACTATGAGTTGGACTGAAAGCTTGAGACTAGTACTCCATCTGGCATAGGGCTTGACCCAGTGTAAGCTCTCAAGAAGTGTTCAGCAGTTACTGGGGACCACTGGGGAGATGCAATACTGTAATCACTCACAAGGGGGCAAAAGACTACAAGAAATGGGTCTGGCCACGCCCCCACCTAGACTGGGACTGGGCTCCCAAACTCCAGGGGCCCTCTTGACTGCTCTGAGCATTCCTAGCAGGTCAAGGTGCAGGATGCTGCCTGCTGAGCTGGAGCTTCTGTAGGTTCCACCAACTGGCCGCTGGTGGGATGTGTGGGGCAAGGACGGAAGGAGCCATGAACCTCAAGACAGATAAAGGGACCTCTTTCATTGACACTCATCCTGCTCCTTGTTTGGGTGCTAGTTACTGCATCCCTGAGCCGCCAGAGGAAACAGACTTCAGGTACTCCTGGACACCATAAAGTATGGGAAACTGGTGCCAAGAAACTCAACCCACACACTGGTCCCACAAAGCCTCTTCCCTGAGACTGGTACTATGATATGTAGGCTCACAGGCTGGCCCAGAGCCCTAATAAAGGTGTTTGTACCAAATGAGGGATCTGGAAAGGCTCCAGTGAAGGGTGCCCATTCATCAACAGATCTTCTCTGATGCCTTCTATGTGCCTGGCCTGAGTCCTACCTGGAGCAGAAGACAGTGTAGACTAGACAGGCCTCTGCTCCAGCGTGCATTCTCCATCCATCCACACTTCCTCTGCTCCCTCCAGTGTGTCAGCAGAGAAGACAGACACTTAGGTCCCAGGTGACAGATGAGAGAACAATATCTGAAAATTAGCTTGAGTGACTTGAGACGATGAAGTGGCTGTCTTTACATCAGTTAAAGGAGGTGATCAGTATCCTGAGAAAGGACCAGGAGAGAAGATCCAACTGAGCCAGGAGAAGACGGGCAGGTGATGAAAACCAAGAGGGGCTGGTCTGCGCAATACACTCCCCCTTGCGGGGATCAGGCAACCCTGTGTTTTCACTGGAGCTTGAGAGGAGGTGATGGGGCTCAGAATGGCATGAAGACAGACTGGTATTGTTTTCTCATCCATTCATTGCTTTCTAATCCAGGAGCGCTCCAGATTCTAACCCCAGCCCCAAGCATGTGCCTCATCCTTGCTCCACAAGCCAGGGAGAGGGGAGATGTGGTGAGGTAAAGCCATTAGTAGGAGGTGGCAGGAAGCAGCCTCCAATTGAACATCTGGCCACATCCGTAAAGGCAGTGGTGGACACTGCCTGCTGGCAGGTGGGGGAAACAGAATAGAAGAGTAGCACGAAACGTGGCTGTCCCATCCCCTGCCTGGGTCTTCTGCCTCCCACAGGCAGCCCTCTGTGAAGGAAGCCACAGGCCAGCCTTCCTGCAGAACAGATGCTTGTAAATCACCTCATTCCCTGCCGAAGCCACTCCCCAGCCTGGGAAATTAAATTCACAGCCCCTCTCCCACCTACCCACTCCACAGGCTGAAACTTAGATCACACAGACGCTTGAACAAGCTGCTCTGAATACTGCAATCTATCTGTCCTGTCAGCCGACCTTTGACTCCGCATTTGACATGTTTTGATTCTGCAGGGTTGTGGGTTTTGTTTCATCAACAAGGGTGACTGTGTAGTTAATTACCCTTTGACTCTTGGGGTCAAGGCCTCCATCTGGGCAGGAAGCATCCAGGGCTCCAGAAGTTTCAGGCCTCTTGGTATTTAACTGTCACTGTCAATTGGCCCTCTTCTCCCATCACCATCTCCATGAAGGAGTCCAGGGCTGTGGTGGCCACAAAGGGGATGGCAGGGTCCGACTGCTTCTGACTTGTGGGCTGCACTGTGCATCTCACAGAGCAAACCCTGCCGTTTCATCTACCAAGCTCCCTCACCTGGCACTTCTGACTGCAGGCTGCACCAGCCAGTCCCTCAGAGCAACAAGGTGGAGGCAGCGTCCTAGGAAGCATTGCCGGGTTACTGCCTGATGTTCACAAGGTGAAGAAGGGTTATCCCAGCAAACACAGGAGGAAGCCCTTCCTGGAACCTTGGAGCTTTGCTGTTGCTGGTAGTGATGGTGGTGACCCTTTGGGTCCCGGGGACTGCCTGGCATCTCCCAGTTGCTGGCAGTTGTCCATGCCCGGGACCTGGTTCCCCAGTTGATCTCACCTGCTTGAGCAGCTGGTGCTTCTCATGAAATACACTCCTGGTGACTGCTGGGGGCCAAGGCTGTGAAAATGCACACTGGAACATTATGGAAAGGAAGGAGAGCTCCCTTCTGCCAGTGCCTGGGTGGTGGGGCTGAGCTGCCAACAAGAAAACCATGAGCAGAGCAGGGGGCTGACCCAGCTGTCCCGCATGGGGAGCAGAGGCTGGAGATGCCGAGACATGAAGGAGCGCATTCTGGGGTTGGGGACAGGGGACAGTCCCTGAGGGCAGAAAGGCCCAGCACTTGTAAGGGACTTAATGGTCCAGGAGAGTGGAGGGCAGCCAGGCTGGATGGGTGAACTTGCATTTGACAAGGAATGCAGAACCTTTCACGGGGTCTCGCTTACAGATTCTGCTGGAAAGATGGACACCGCAGTCATTCTCTGAGCCCAGTGGCATCTGGCCCTTCCTCCCACCGCCCCACCCCACCCCCACCATTTCCTTCTCAGTGGTTTGGCACCTGGGCCCCAGGTGTCCCAAGGCTGGCTAGCTTCCCTTTCACTGTCCCTGAGATGCACTGGGACAGTCACTCACGATGTCACACTGGGCCATGCTGAGGTACAAATGGAGTCAGGCCAGACACAGCCAGCAGATTCAGTAAGGCTCTCTCCCTTATGGTAAACTGGGTTTGGAAATCAGAATGCTAATGAATGTTTGAGGCCAAACACTTGAATGTTCAGCCCGCATGGCTCGTTCTGTGTGGTACAGAGACTGGCACTGGTCTTGGTGGCTGCATCCACAAGCTCCGCCATGTGCGGCACCTGAGGCACCTGTCCAGTGCTTGGCCCCCTGGGCTGCATAGAACACGGCTCCTGTGCTTTCCCGGGCTGGTGTGTCCCATGCAGCTTCATGCTGGGGGTGGGGTGCAATGGAGTCCTGCGGGGCAACCCTGGGGGTAGAGTGTGAATTGTCCCAGCTGGGGGCTGCCCTGCTGGCATCACTGCAGGGGTGTGGGGGTGGGAATCGCAAGAGAGGAGGCGTTCCCAGACCCACTGTGATGGTGCCTTGTCCCTACCAATGAGTCTCAATGGTCTGGTCCCTTTGCGCCTCCGCTGCCCCATACAAGGGGAAGCTCATGTGGGCTGAGCACAGAATGATGAAGGAAGTGCGTGGCAAAGCCAGGAGACCCTTGTGTCCCAAACCAGGTGCTCAGGACATGTGGCAGAAGGCCGGCTACCATCCTGGAACTACCCAGGAAGGATGCTGCCACCAGGAAGAGCCACATGCTGAAGGCTGGGGGACCTGGGGGCTCCTGGGAGCAAGGCCTGCTCCATGTACAGGTTCCCCCTCCCACCTCTTCCTGGGGTCTGCCTGGCCTTGGACTTTTCCCTGGCTCACACCTGAGAAACTCCAGAGCAAAGATGGGTGAGTTTGCTTGAGTTGGGAGACTAGCATACGAGGCTGGTGAGAGGACACAGGACAGAAATCACTTGTCCTAAAGGAGTTCAGGTGTTATGCTCTGCATCCATTTGAAGATGTCACTGGTTGAAGATTTAGCTCAGTGGTGCCACCCCTGCCTCTCAAGGGCAAGGACCCGAGTTAGACTCCTGATAACGCCCCCCCCCCAAAAAAAAGAAAGAAGGAAAGAAATTAAGGCCTTACATTTGAAGATGTCACTGGTGAAATGAGGGTCTGAGCACACCTGTGAACAGAGCCCCTCATGCTCACGTGACCTCTCTGTGTGCACCCAAGAGGCCTGTGAGGCAGGAGCCATCTCTCTGCTGTCTAATCTTTTAGAAGGGCACTAATTCCATGATAAGGGCCCCACCCTTGTGACCTCATCTCATCTCAAATGTTTCCCAAAGGCCTGCTCCCCACATACATCACACTGGGAGATCTTCATTATAGGAACGGGGGGCCACACAAAGGTTCAGTCCTGACCACCATGGCAAATATGACACTGTATGAGGAAGGTCAGCCTGCTCCTGCGGGGTGAGGCCTACCATATCCCCTTTATGTTACTTGCCACGTGAGACTGAGGGTCTCCTTTGCCTTCTTCCAGCAAGGGGTCTAAGACCTTTCGAGAGATACAGGCAAATTCTAGCAAGGCTATGGAAGCCCCCACATCCCCAGCACAGTGTGGACAGCCGGGATGGTGCTCTACTTGGTGTCTGAAAGGCAGGAAAAAATCATCCTTCTTCCAGGGAGGATGGCCAGGAATGAAAACACTACAGACAGGAGACAGAACTCACAGGCAAAGGGGGTGAGTGAAATGTGGGTCTCCTGCCCTCAGGGGCCGGGACGGGGCCAGCACACCTGAGTGACGCAGCCCCTGGCCTCTGCAAGTATGGCACAGGTGTGACCAAGACGCCGAGGGGAGCAGGTCCTCTGGGAGATGTCAGAGGGACTCTAGCTGGGACTCCGGCTCAGTCAATAGCATTCCTGGGATCTCAAAGTCAGTCGTAGTAAATTCAGACAGAGTTGCAGCAAACGAAAATGTTTATTCAGCAACGAAGCTATAATCAACTCCCAAGCAATTTTTGTTGGGATTCTAAGTCTGCACAGTTGGAGACCCATTCCTGTTCAGTTTCCCTAAGGCTAACACTGAACACTTCTTACTAGAATGAAACCACTCTGGCAATTTTTGTTGGCATAAAAATGGCATTCGAACTTGGAAACACTGCAGCCAGCCTGCCAGTGGAAGCTGGGTGTGGCAGGCAGGGGAAAGCAGTTAGCAAACTAGGTATCAAAGGCAGCTTCCGCAGCACCATTTCCCATAAACAGGCTATGTTTAACAAACAAGGGCAAAAACAACTTCTGGGGGAAGGGAAATGTTTACCCTGCCCGGACACCAAGGGGCAGAGCCAGGGCCCCCAGGCACCCCCTTCCTCTCATGGCTTGGGAGGAGGGCTCTGCTGGCGCTGCAGACTCAAGCTGTACTGCTCCAAAGGGATGAAGTGTCTCCTGGGATGGTTGTTAGAAGAGGCCTGGGCACCTGCAGAGTTGTCAGGTGCTTCTTCCTGCTGGGAAAAGAGGACCAGGTGAAGTGTCTGGCTGGAGCTGGCAACCTCAAGGTGCTGGGGGAAGGGGGAGCAGGAGGATAGGCTCCTCCGTCCCGTCTCTCCCCACCAGCAGCAGCCCAAACCTGCCCGGTCTGTGCCCACCCTCCCCTACCCAGTCTCTCCACAGCTGCAACCCAGGGCTCTGGACTCAGCCGCTTCCACAATGACCCTGATTCGCAGCTATTTGACCCATTTTAAAGAAGTAGCACAGGCTGAAGTGTGCAGAACGACAGGCAGAAAGACAACCTCCTGGCACCCCACGTTCTCAACTTCTCCCTGCTTAGCTCGCTCCTACTCTGACCCCCAGAGCCCCTTGGAAGATGATCAGTCTTAAAACCAGGCATGGGGAAGGGTCCTGTCCAAGTGTGGTTTGGCCATGGAACCACTGACCCTTCTGGCCTCTTCCTGTGCTTCGTCACTCTAAAGGACCCACTTTCTGGTGGCCATGGTGGCTGGGCTATGAGGATGGGTATGTGAAAACATTCGTACCTTCAGCTGTTAAAGTGGCTAAGCTCGAGTTTTCCTTTCGTTCACTGTTTATGTATCTTTGTTTTGTTGTGCTTGTTGCTGTTGTGTGTGGGGGGATTACACTATTCTAATGCCAGGGTGAAAACACCTTTGGAAGTGATGTTTCTCGGTCAGGTGGAATGTGTGAGGTCCGCACAGCACCTGTGAGGAGATTCCTGGGAGCAAAACCTGGTATTATTGCCACTGACCCAGCTCCCATGCTGGAAAGCGGCCACTGCAGGCTTCCAGCATACATCTGTCCCACCTGATACAAAGCCCCCAGAGATGTACCAAGCACACTCAACAGAGGGGCCTTTGGTGCCTGCTTTTGGTTGTTTGTTTCCAATTTGAGGAATTACAGCCATACAAGGCTCTAGATTTTGTAGCAGAACTGAAGATCCACAAAGGCAGGAAGGGGGCTGGGCTTGTGCAAGAAGACCAGCATTGAAATCTCTGCCTACCTGGTTCACTCTACTCAGGGGCACTTTTTTTTTTTTAGTCAGGATCTAGTCATGTAGCTCAGGATGGCCTTGACCTCACTTGTAGACAAGGCTGGCCTCAAATTTATGGCAATCCTCCTGCCTCAGCTTCCTGAGTGCTGGGATGACAGGCATGCGCCACCATGCCCAGCCCATCAGGGAGCATATTTTCAAGAGTGGTTCAGAAGTCAGATTCTGCAGAGCCCCACTATGGCAGCCCAGTTTTTTGGAGGTCTGCGGAGAACAGGTGCACTCAGCAGCGAGTGTCGCTGTCATGTGAGTCACTGCTCTTCTGTGCACTCAGCTCCAGAGTCTGGATTTCACACACAGAGCGCATTCCTAGGGTGTACATAAGGGGAAGAGAATGAATCCCTCCTGACCTAGGCTGGAGGCAAAGGAGAAGGCAATAGCTTACCGGCTGCAAGGCGGCCTAGTCACCAGAGCTCTGGTCACTGGCAGACCAAGTGTCCAGCTCCAGGAAGACGTCCTGTGAGTTTGAGGACTCTAGCCACACCTGTATGAAGCCCTTGGTGCAGTCAGATGGAGGAATAGGCGACTTCGATAAGGGGGTGGAAACTGACTCAGAACTATTTCCCGATGATGTGGCTGCAACCATGCAGGCCCCCTGTTGTTCTTCAGGATGAATACTGCAAGAGAAGAAAGCTGACAGTGACAGGGGTCTCGGAGTACCGGCCCTCAGTAGGTGCACAAGGCACACTGTTCTGGGTGTAAACACAGCGAGTGTGGGTGCTGAGAGGCATTGCCACTGCTTGTCTCGCTGCTGGTTTATTTGGTTTGTGTTTGTGTTTTTGCTTTCTGCTTTGCTTTTAGTTTGTTGGCTTTATTTCTGTTGCACAAATGGTCCTGCTTCTGTCGTGACTGCGCTCTCCACGGCCAGTTCCAGCCAGCTCACCTGCCTCAGGATCCCTGAGGGTGCTGAGGGCTGAGCAGAGAGCACAAAGCTGACTTCCTAACTTCCAATCCTGCGCTATCCCCACAGCCGAAAGCCAGGACAACCTCAGGACCCATACAGGTTTCAGAGCCCTGTCCCAGCTCAGGGAGGTTCCGCCAATCAGCCCAGTTGGAAAGCATGGCACTCACTAACTCTGCACTGGGCTCGCTGCTGTGTCTACAGAAGGCCCAGGGAGCTTTGGGAGACAGTGGAGAAGCCAGCATTCGATATTTATTGGGCCCTAATTATGTGCTGAGCAATTCTCTGATTGCTGGGCAGAACCTTCTTTTTCTGGCGCTTGGAGCTAATGAGTGTGTGTATTTTCTGTTTGTTTTTTTTCGGTACTGGGGATTGAACTAGGGACCTTGTGCTTACGAGGCAGGTGGTGGCACCACTGGGCTACATCCCCAGCCTGGAGCCAGTGACTGTTATGTTGAGCAGAAACATGGATGTGTCTGCACACTGCCGCACAGCACTTAGGCTTTGTGAACAGCTTTTTGCTCCCACCAGCCTCACACGTGTCGTCACTGCTACGGAGCGCCTCAACCATCATCTACTGTCATCCCCAGTTCAAGGGGAGCTGGACAGTGGGCCTGAAAGCCCAGTCGACTATGACCACTCGACAGCTGCCCTGCACACACCCTGTGCCCAGATGAATCAAGTGAAGGGATTTCAAAGTCTGTGTGCTAGCTCCCTGGCTGGGAGCTCCCATATCTGGTGCTTTTCTTGTAAGAGCTCCTCTGGTCTACGCACGAATGCTTAGTCAGATGCCACTGGTGGGCACAGGGAAAGAGGAGTTAACAGCCAGCTGCTACTCAGAAGAGGGCTGTTGGCAGCCCATGGCCAAGTCATTCATGAATGATCTCAGGCCTGCTGTCCAGCCATGAGGGAAAACAGAAAACCAGCCCCTTGCCATGTTCCCCACACCTCTTACCTGGGACTCCCTTCTCCCTGGTCCTTGGAGTCTTTATCGCGAATGCTGCTAGAGGGTTGTTGCTCAGCTCTCATTTGAAGAGGTGAAACTCTGGACTGGACCTGCACAGATACAACAAGTTTACTGTGGAAAGGCAGAGGAGTGCCGGCTGGCTCTGCACATGTGCTTGCACCATCTGGCTTCCTGCAGTGACACCATTCCAACAGGTGCAGCTGCTCTTGTACCTGTTGTTGCTGCAGCTGCTGCTCTTGTCTCTGCTCTTCCTCAGGCACCTGCTTCTGGAGCATCTGTGGCTCCTCTCGCTGCGGCATCTTTGGCTTCTCCTGCTGCTGCAGCTGCAGCTCTTCCTGCTGCCCCATCTTTGGCTCCTCTTCCTGCTGCTGCACCTGCAGCTCTTCCTGCTGCCCCATCTTTGGCTTCTCCTGCTGCTGCAGCTGCAGCTCTTCCTGCTGTGTCATCTTTGGCTCCTCTTCCTGCTGCTGTATCTGCAGCTCTTCCTGCTTCCCCATCTTTGGCTCCTCTTCCTGCTGCTGTACCTGCAGCTCTTCCTGCTTCCCCATCTTTGGCTCCTCTTCCTGCTGCTGTATCTGCAGCTCTTCCTGCTGTGTCATCTTTGGCTCCTCTTCCTGCTGCTGCAGCTGCAGCTCTTCCTGCTGTGTCATCTTTGGCTCCTCTTCCTGCTCCTGTACCTGCAGCTCTTCCTGCTGCATCATCTTTGGCTCCTCTTCCTGCTGCTGTATCTGCAGCTCTTCCTGCTGTGTCATCTTTGGCTCCTCTTCCTGCTCCTGTACCTGCAGCTCTTCCTGCTGCGTCATCTTTGGCTCCTCTTCCTGCTGCTGTATCTGTGGCTCCAGCTCCTGCAGGTACTACGACATCAAAGACAAAATATCAAAAAGCCTCCCAGGAAGGTATTCACCACTCACTCCAGTGCTACTTTCCAAGAGCAGAAAGCAGCAGGCATCCTGCCTCTGGGTGACTGCACCAGCTGCCTTGCTGCTTTGGGGGCACTCACTGCCACCATGCTCATGCCTTGGTGCACAGGAACACGTATATCACATGGGACTCACCACTCTCTCTCCCGAGTAAACAGACTGCAGCCTGCTGGGCAGCCAGGGCCCCCTCAGGTGAGTCCAAGCCCTCACACAAGTCACATGTCCAGTTGGTCACCCAGCTCCAACAGCCCCCCATACCTGGATGAAGGTGTCAGAAAAGTCCTCAAGCCTCTCAGGGAATATGCCAAGTTGGGATGCAGTGCAGAAGCGTTTGGTGTCCCTGCCATCTGAGGGGGAACGCTTCACTTTCCCGGGGGATTGCTTCCTGGATGTCTTCTTCATAGGCCAGAGGTCAGGACGGCTAAGCACATGGCTCAATGTAGCTGGCTGCACCTGTCAGGATACAGTATCACACAGGACTTATTGCTGACCCTCCCCCCAAGACACCAGCCTGAGGGTGGAGCAGGACTGCCTAAAGGAAGTCCCTAGGAAGCCTGGTGGTATATGAGCCATTCTAGCCACTGCCAAGGCCTGGTGAGCATCTCAGCTCCTGCAGCCAGGAACCAAATGGCAAAACTGCAAGGACTTGCTGTAGGCAGTACTAGACCACCCTAACTCCTTGAGAGGTGCCAGGGTCCCTCTCTCCTCCTCATTCTCCTGAAAGCTAGATTCCCACATTATCAGAAGCTGCTCCTTTATCATTTCTGGTGCATTTTGCTGGCTTCTGAGGTCAGCCTGCTCCTGAGTGCTCTCTTCTAGCTGCTTCCTAAGCCTGGGGTCAAGAAAAAGCCAGCAAGAAGGCTCTGGGGGGGTCACTCAAGGCTCAGAGAGTGGGGGCCTCAAACGACCCAAGGCAGAGGACATGGAAAGGAAGGGACACATTTGAGAAATGAAGAAAGTGGGTCTGACTTCACAGCTTACTGACAGAGGTAGGCAGGAAAGAGACGGGATTCTTGGAAAAGAAATGACAAGGCTGGAAGTGCAGGGCCGGGAAACAACTTCTGATTTCCCTGAACTATGCTCTGTATACAAATGAGAGAGAGAGCCACAGACCTGATCCACAAAGAACCTACAGTGCTAATGATGGGGAAAAGGTACACACATGTGCGTGTTCTGAGACCAAAATTGAAGACTGTGATAGCACACAGTGGTCCTTTAGTGCATTTTAGCTCTTTATGATTAATGTAAGTACACAGCAAAGGGGGCATGAGAGGGAGAGGGAGGGAGGGGGAGGGGAGAGAAGGGGGAGAACCATATGAATTTATTTGGATTAAAATCATATGTTTGTAGCAGCATAAATTATAATAGCTACATATTGGAAGCAGCCTATACGCCCATCAACCAATGAATGGATAAAATATGCAGTGTTTACACACAGTAGAGCACTGCTCTGCCAGAAAGGTAACTTTGAGTGATCTGTTCGAAAATGGATGCACTTTTAATGCTGAGTAAAATAAATCTGAAACAGAAGCTTAAATAGCACATGGTTTCTCTTGTGTGAGGGACACAAAGCAGAGCAAAATAAAAATGGAAGACACGAAATAGGGTGATAAACTTTGTGAAGATTCGAAGGGAATCTGGGGATGGGAGGAGAGGGGAAATGCAAGTAAAAAGGATAAGACAGAATGTGTATGGACCAATTCTATGTGATGAATGTAATTGTTATGTATTGCACACATACCCTGGTAAAAAGTTTGAAAACTTTCCCACTTGCCTGCCCCTGTCTTTTGCTATATACTATACATCTCTTTCCATAAGAAAACACATACTGATTAGAGCCCCTCTCCCTCTCCCCTACCTGTCTCTGTCTCTGTCTCAATTCAAGACTAGAAGAAACCAACTTTTTTTTCATTTAGTAATTTAACATGCCTATATATTTTTTTCTCATTGAGTTTATTGCTACATTTTAGGTATACAGTACAGTTATATTCATCATTGGGATCTTGTAGCTTTTAGAAGAAACCAACTTTACAGGAAGGAAGCATTTGTGCTGCCCTTGGAAAACGAGCTACCAAGTCTTGACTCTAAGCCTTCCAGGAAGAAGAGAAGCTCATCTTGCTGGAGGTGCCCTAACCCAGCTGGGCAGGGCGAGTCTTGCCAAGAGGCGTACTCAAAGTCATCTGAAAGAGGTCCGCTCTGCAGCTTCTGTTCTCAGCCCTAGTTTGGCCTTCTCAGTCATGAGCATGCCTGCACTTTAACTATTTGTATAAGACTGCCCTGTCCCTCTTAGTTTTTCCCTTCTCTAGTGTCTTTAACTACTGACCACACAGTGGTTCTATCCCCTTCCCCAGCCTGGTGTCCTTTCTGGGTACATTCCAGGTGGCCATTACCTGGCACTGCACACACAGGCAAATGATTCATGCCTGGTTATTTTGGCATTTTTAAATAAAGGCGACACTGAAAGTTTAATTACAAATAGATCCAAAAGAGAAGAAAACTTGTGAGTGGTGAAAAGAGAACCAAAACTTCTGAGTACAATAAGGACATAAATAAGGACAGAATGGATTCCCATGGAAATATCCTTTTAAATAGTTCAAGGAACTTTCACAGGATGGCAGGAAGATCTTTCCATGATGGAGAAACTGCTGGGCATGGTGGCACATGCTTGCATTCTTAGCTATTTGAGAGGCTGATGACAAGTTTGAGGTCAGCCTTAATCGCTTAGCAAGATCCTGTCTAAAGATTTAGAAAAAATGAAAAGAGCTGTAGATGCAGCTCGGGGATCCTTGGATTCAAATCCCAGCATTACACACACACACACACACACACACCCACACACACACACACACACACAAGACGCAGCTCAAATCCCAGCATTACACACACACACACACACACACACACACACACACACACACACACACAGATGAGGTTGCTCTGGGCAACTAGAGATGGAGTGACGCACATCTGGCTGAGTAATCCATGCCAGGACTCCATGTAACTGGCCATGAACTCCCTTCCTTGGCTGCCAGCCCTGGTTTGAACAGTCCCATGTGACATGAAGATGAGTGTCCAAATGTGTGACCATGTAGAGGAGATGCAAAATAGTTACCCATCTGTTAGAAATAGGATGTGGGCCATGCACTGATGTTAACCCTTGGAGCCTGCAAACTCCAACAATGAATTGCTCCCTGTTCTGACCTAGAACAAACCCCTTGGGCCAGCCCACCTTGTGGTGTGTATATGTCAGAGGGGTCAGCATGGATAGGCAGGGGACTGTCTTCCCTTGAGGTGCTTACCAGCCCCTCATAAGTGATGAGGAGCGGGGCTCTAAAAATCCTGCCTTTTCACAGCAATTGGGCTTCCTATTCAGGTCAGACCTTTTCAGAGGCATCAGATGTCCTCGTGTAGTTCACATGAAGAAGAGAACAGGGCTTTGGTCTCACTTACAGAACCTCTGACCTTCCTGTGTGCAAAGGGCCCCCTGTGTTCTCAGCTGCGTGTGAAAATCCATTCCATAAGGAATAGTGACAGTTGTTAAACTAAAGAGCAGGTTTTCTGCAAAGAAAACTGGACACACAAAGGGCATTTCGGGGCTTTGCAAGGCCAGCGGCCCAGATGAGTATATGGGGCCAGACTATGAAGTACCTGAGTGCGGCGTCTGGTAGCCACTCCAGAGGAGGGGCGGTCCTCCTGCACCACCGGTTCCATCAGCTCCTCTGGCACCACTGGCTCCATCTTGACCTTGTGCACCATGGGCTCCAGCGGGGCTTCCTGCACCACGGGTTCCCCCCAATGCATCGTATCCTCAGATTCCCTTAGGTAGCTGGAGTCCACTACAAACTCCATGTCAACTGGGTCCTGACATCTCCTCGCATCCATACTACTTTCATATGTAAAGGCATGAAAGGTTGTAGCTGAGGAGAAAATCACAGTGGAGTTCATAATTAGACAGCAGAAGTTCCAATGTTATTAAAGAGACTATATAACAAGACAGACAGTACAGATACACTTCCCATTAAGGACAAGGCTGCCAGGTACCAGGAACCATTCAGAACAGTACTTCAAAAATCATTTACATTTGAAAATGAAGAAAAAGGAGGATAAGTTTGAATTTGCCTCTGCCCATCTCCTAGCTTATGCTGGTGCCAGGTATGAATGTTGTTTCCTTTGAAAGTTCATCTGCCTCGGTGGCACCTTCCAACTGAATGAACCAAAGGAAACCTAGTCGTAGGCCATTTCTGAACAACTGGGGTCCCCAGAATACAGGACCGCAGAAGTATGCAAAGTGCCCAAGGAGGTGTTGCGATGTGACTTTGCTTTAAAAGCTCTGAAAAGCACCGCAGACAATGTTGGTTGTGGAGTCATTTTGGAAAACAGTTTAACAATTTCTAAAAAAAAAAAAAAAAGTGAGCCAGAAGTCCTATGGCTAGGAAATTACCCAAGTGAAATGAAAACATATTGACACAAAATCTCTACACTAATGCTCATAGTGACTCTATTCATAATCACCCTAAACTCAGAAACAACCCAAATGTCCTTCCACAGGTGGTACCTTCATCAAGTGCAGTGCTACTCAGCAACAACAGAATGAATCATTGATTTGTGTAACACGGATGAAATCTTCCTTGCATTTTGCTAAGGGAAAGATGCTAGATCGAAAAGGAGAGACATCAGGCCTGCGGATGTAGCTCAGTGGTACTATGCTTGCCTAGCATGCAAGGCCTTGGGTCTGATCCTCAGAACTGGAAAAAAAAAAGACTAGCCATTGTACAGATTGTGTATGTAACATTTTGGGTAAGGAAACGTGAAGAGATGAAATATAGATTAATGGCTGTCATATGAGGGGGCACAAGAAAAGTACAGGGAAAGTGCTCAGAGGAGTTGGGAGTGATGGAGCTGCGATGTTTGGTTCTGTGGTGCTGACACATGATGCTTGCCTTTGCCAAAACCCACAGGAATGCGCATCCTAAAGGATGAATTATTTTAAGTACAGATTTTTAAATGAATGAGGTTAGACTGAACACTGTGACAAATGAACCCAACTGCATTACAGAGCAGTGACACATTCATACCAAAAAGAGTGAGGACCAAGGGAGCCAACCTAGGGAACTCAAAATTGGTGGGATGCCAGTGCTGTGAGGCCACAGATAAAAGAGAACTACACATATGGATTAGCTCTAGGTGGTAAACTTCTTGCCTGCAAGGGTGTGGGTTATCAATTGTGAAAGAATTTTTTATACATTTTATGCACTGAATAAATCAATAAATATATTACAGATAGTGAGAATTAGATTTCTCACTGTCAACCGTAGATACTGAAAATAAGCATAATGAAAAGGTTAAAGTAGATGCTGTCATGCTGGATCAGAGTAGGAGGAATCAGCACATTCTTGTTATTTATTTGTTTGTTTGTTTATTTATTTATTGGTAGTGGGGATTGAACTCAGGTCCTTGAACTTACGAAGCAGGCGGCAGAACCACTGAGCTAAATCCCCGGCCCTACATTCTTGTTATTTTTAAAGAAGGGGGAGGAGAGTGTGCACGTGCGTGGGTCCGCATGTATCCGTGTCTTTCCTAGCTCTGTTTTCTGAGGTGGGACAGATGCAGTGACACACCTGTAGCAGTGAAGACCCCGGGTACCCAGACCTTTATTTCCAACTACCATTCTCCAAATAAACAAGCTAAGGTTCCTTAGAGAAGAGGTCTATTTCAGTGACCTCGAACGAGTCAATATAATCAAGAAGAGAGGAAGAAAAGACATTGGCTGGATGGTAGGACAAGGGAGCCAGTCAAAATGAACTTCCATGAGACAAAGCAGGGACTATCTGGGAAAAAAATGATAACACTGGAGTACAAGCTAAATAATAAAAATTACACATGAATCCATGCTGATATAAATAAGTAAATGAGCTAATGAAAAACAAAGCAAAGAAACATTTTCTTCCAGGATCCTACAAAAAACAAATATATATACAGAATGAAAGAAATAAAATGGTCCTTAGAATGTCACAGAACGAAGTGCGGCAGATGAGTTCCACCGATGATACTAAAGTGGAAAGCCCCAGGAGAAACAGGATATATGTATGTTTTCAAGGTAGATGCCTTTAAACCTTCAGCAAGTACAAAGGGACAAGAGTAACTTGGCAATAAAGACACCTAGCCAAAACCACCTAAGCCAAGCAATCAAGCTGACATTCTGGGTAATAAGCCAAGCACTGAGGAGGCTGTATCACTGCTGTGCTGTTCTTTCCCAAAGACACTATTATGGCTTGTGTTTGGATGTCCCCAAAGTCTCATGCTTTTCAGAGGTGGCTGAATCTGGAGTGTGTGATGCTGGGAATGATTTATGGTGCAATGTTAGGAGTAAGGATGTGAGTGCTATCTTACCTAGGGCAGATAGCCTGGGTTCAATATAAGAGACAGGGAGAGGCATGTCTGATCCCTTTCTTGCTTTACCACCTTTTTTTTTTTTTTTTTTTTTT
>NW_022900951.1:125603333-125607579 GCF_012274545.1 Fukomys damarensis | reverse complement strand
TTTTTTTTTTTTTTTTTTTTTTTTTTTTTGTACTAGGGATCAAACTCAGATCCTTGCGCTTGCAAGGCAGGTGGCGGAACCACTGAGCTAAATCTCCGGCAGGATTTACTGTAACCTTCTGTCTGCCATGAACTGCTTCTCCTCTGCAATGCCTGTTTGCCATACCACCTTGCCTCGGAGACAGCCAATTATAGATTGAAACCTCTACAAACTGTGAACTCAGTAAACCTTTCCTCCTTTATGTGTCAGGTATTACTTTCTCAGCAACTATGAAAGTAACTAAGACAGAATTTAGCGCCAGAAAAGTGGAGTCATTGGTGTGACTGCACCTGACCATGTGGTTTAGGAGCCTTTGGAGCTGGCTTGTGGGGAGACGGAGAGTTAGGAAAGGTTTTTAGAAGCCTGCTGAAAAAGTAGAGCTGGAATGTCTGAGGCTGTACTTGATGGGAGATTCTGGTCAGAGGTCAGAAGATCAGAAGACTGATAGATATCCTGCTGGTAAAGAAGAGGCTCAGGAGGTTTCTGTTGGAAAGGACTACTGTTGGACTCTCGACAAAGTGTGCTATATTCCTTGACAGAAAGTTTGTCTGCATTTTGCTCATGTTCAGAGACTTTGCCTGAGACTAAGATTAAGGGCAGCAGACTAATTCATCTTGCAGAAGAAATATCAAGGCAGTCTAATGGTGAGGCTGTGGCATGGCTACTGGTGGGGGATTTTAGCCAGAAATTATGTTGAGAATTAAGAGCAAAGAACCCAGTGTAATGATTTAAAATGTTATGAGGGCCGGGGATTTAGCTCAGGGGTTCGGTGGCCTGCTTTGCAAGCACAAGGACCTGACTTCGATCCCTGGTACCAAAAAAAAAAAAAAAAATTTTTTTGAGTTGGCCAGAAAGGAAGCTCCAATAAAGTTGCCACCTGTAAAGATGGAACAAAGAAGAAACCAGTTACTGAAAAGTCTAGCAAGAAAAAGCCAAGCAGTTCAGAAGACAACAGAAAAGATGGCCTGAGGACATTACAAGAACCAACAGCACTCTAGCCTTTGTAGCCTCAGAGCTGCAGAAGTGAAAGACCTTGCTTTGAGAAGACAGCCCCAGGGCACTGTGTTCCAGAATGTAGTGCCCTAGGAAAGTTGTTCCTCATGATTTGATTCATAAGCACTCACCCATACTTCCAAGACAGAAGGAAGCCTGGCTACTGATCCAGGTGGTGGCAGACCTTTGCATCATCCATGTGGTAATGCTTTTAGGTGCATGCAGAATGCAAGAGTTGTGGGCTCAGGAAGGCTTCCAGCCAGATTTCAGAAGAAGGCCTAAGGGTGGGTAGCCTAGATACAATATAAGGGACAAAAAAGAGGCTTGTCTGGTTCCTCACATGCTTTGCTACCTTCTGCCTGCCATGAACTGTTTCTCCACTCTGCACAGCTGACTATGGACTGAAACCTCTACAAACTATGAGCCTAAATAAAATTTTCCTCCCTTAACTTTGGGTGTCAGGTATTTTGTCTCAGCAATGACAGACATAGGTAAGACAGGCACTGTCTGGACCTCATCTTGAGGAAGCTTTAGGGAATTCTAAATTGCGGGACAGTCTCTAAAATATCTGGAGTATATTTTTCAAATGTATGAAGATCATGAAAGACCAGGAAAGACTGAGTCCCTGTCAGAGCCTGGAGAAAACTAGAGACATGTGTAAATGCAATGAGGGATCCTGGCTTGGATGCTAAGAACAGGACCATTCTGGGGGAAAAAAAACTGGGAGAAATTGAATAAAGTCTGGGGTTTTGTTAAGAGTACTGCACCAGTGTGAACATTTTACTTTGGGCAACTGTGCCCTGGCTATGTAAGATATTACATTAGGGGAAGTTGAGTAAAAGGTGCCTTAAATAGAAATTTTCACCCTTTTTCTTTTTTAAAGTGTACTATTTCTGCAACTCTAAGTCCAAAATCATTTGAAAATTAGAAGTTTAGAAAATAGAAACATCTGGAACACCTCACACTGACTTTTTGCGGCCTAGGAATGCATATCTTACTACGATGCTATGGATAGGAGCAAGCTGCCTTTCAATCACAGTATGAGTTTGAGATGAACATTTACAGTACAGTAATGTCTCGGTTCATGAACGCTTCTGTTCATGAACAATTTGGTTCCTGAACAGGACTGTTCAGCAAAATTTTGCTTCCATTTGAGAACTCTGCCATCAGATGACCAATACGATTCTGGCCATCTTCCCTACATGAACAGAACTTGTAGGCATCTTCCCCAGAATCATGGAATGAGTGAAGTTCGTGGACCAAGGCACCACAGTATTTTGGAAAATTCTGGTTTCTGGATGCTTCCAGTAGAAGGCCCTTGGCCAAACTCTTATATAGCTCCTTTTTCATTACCAACTACTTTCCAAATCAGTTTTGCATCTTAATAGTATTTTTATGATTGTCTAATTCCAAATGAACACAGAATCAAGTAACAGCACTTTCTGAAGCAGCTCTGGAAGTCTTCCTTTGTGTCTTTAGTTACGCTACTGGGACTGCCTTGATGTCCTGAATGATTCAAAATGTTTGCCTTTCGTAATCATTTTGACACAATGGAAGAGGCAGAAGTCACAGAGCACAGGGGGTGACAGCATGGATGAGGGCATATGGTAATGTTTTCACAGTCTGCCTTTCTGCTGGATGGCCCTTGGCAGCATCATTCACTGGATTCCTGATCACACCTCATAAAGACACTCACAAAAGAGGACTCCAGAACTGCTGCAGAAAGTGGCAAGAATGGTGGGATAAGGTATTTGAATGGAGGAGGAATATTCTGAGGATAATGAATAGCAATGTGTCTTCTTAATAGAATTTTAAAATTGAAATATTCACATTTATTTCAATTACCCCTTGTAAACGACAGTGAAGAAGCTAGGAGCTTCTCAATTTCGACCACAAAGACCATTTGCTGGTAGCCATCTTAATATGGCCACTTTTACTGGAAAAGTCATCTGTGGAAGGCTATAGAGATTTGTCCATCGTAGATTTCACAACAATACATATGAGTAATTATCTACAGCAAATTGATGAGGAAGACCAGAAAAACAGATTTACAGTAATCACTGTTCTTATAAATTTTAGAAATCACTCAGAAGTCCATAGACTTTCCCCACTCTTGTTGTTTGAAGGGATTTTTCTGGAACAAAGCTCTGAGACTGACAGCAATAATAGAAGGGTTGTTAACTATGAGTATTTAAAATGTAGAAGCATTAAAACTATGTTTAAAACCTGTGAAAAATAAAATGAAAAAAAACTGAAAACAACAAAATATAAGATCAAAATTGAGGTATTAATTCATATATGGAATACCTGCAATATGATTCAACTAATTAGGGGTCATAATATGCATTACACATTCACCATTAAGATTTGTCAATTTTATACAATTATAGTTATAAAATGTCTTCTATTTATGCAAGAAATACCACTATTTTTGAGGCTGTCCCTCCCCGCCTTCCCCCATTAAAAGTTAAGGAGAAGTTGTTTCTTTGGAACACCACTACTGTGTCACAGCAGAAGAGACCACATGAGTTTGGAAAAGAACGAGATTCACCGCCCAACTTTGGAAGATTAAAACTAAATGAAAGAGAATAGTACCACTTCCAAGCACTTGAATCCAGGATGAGATATATTCATTTTTCTTGCTTATCTTAAAAATGTACAGAAAATGAAGTCAGTCTGAATTCACCCCTGTGATTCCACAGCATTATAAACAGAGTATTATCTTTTTCTGAAAAATTATCACTATCCCGGAGGTCATCACTTTCCTTTTGACAGTCCCAGTCAAATGCCTGGATGCACCTACTTAATGAATCTGGTATGTCTTCCGAGGTTGATACGCTGGTCTCAGACGATGAGCTGGACTTTTCTGGCTTAACTTGAACAATTATTTCTGGTCCATACTGCTCAGATTTTACTTGTGCGATCTTTTCCTGTGAATTTCCAAAAGAGAAAGAGATTACATTTTGCTTAGAGATAGAAAAACAACAGAAAACGCAAGTAGAACATGAATTTTTGACATATTTCACAACATGATCTCCAACACTGCTCCACGCAAGTGAAAACCCAGCCAGCTGTGGTGATGGTGGTGCACGCCTGTTATCCCCATACTAGGGAGGCTGAAGCAGGAGGATCACTCCGAGTTTGAGGCCAGCTGGGCTATATAGTGAGATCCTATCTCAAAACACACACACACACACACACACACACACACACA
>NW_022900951.1:125579711-125603191 GCF_012274545.1 Fukomys damarensis | reverse complement strand
ACACGCCAAACAAAAAAAAAAAAAACATTTGAAAACCTAACAAAAACTCATCCAACACATCCTGAAGAATATTGCTAGAAGATAAAAGCAAGCAGAGTTTATAGATTCAACAAGGTATACATTGCAAAAATCAAGAATAGAAATACAGTATATGTGTGTGCTGAAAGCACAAGAGTTTAAGAACATTTACAGATCAAAGGCCTTGGCAAAAATAAGTATGCCTTTCAGTGGTGCTGGTGGAGGCTATCGTGGTCACAGTGAACGCTGGCAGTCCCCTCATGTTCCATTGCTATCATTAGACCCAAACCCCTGGTTCAAGGAAGAGTGGCACAGGAGCTAGGACTGCATCATTGTTGACAGGACCATTTTGCCAGAGGTCCAGAAGCCCAGGCTCAGAGCAATTGTTGGGCAATTGGGAGCTGCTTAGGGACAACTCCATGGCTTTTGGGTAGCTGCTGTTGGAAGTAGTAAAGTTCTTTTATTATAATAGCAGAGAGGCTAATACGTTCCTGAGTACTTCTAAGCACAAGGTCATACAGAAAGGATCACAGAGAGAAAATCCTCTGATGTCACTTCACTCCTGATGCTCTTTCCCCTAAGCCTGGCCACTTTTAATTCAACCATTTGCTGGTTTAAACAAGACAAAGGTGCTCCTCGAGTTACAGTATTTTCAATTTAATGTGACTATATTGGGATGTGACCCCGCCCCAAGTGGAAAATGTACTTAATATATTTACCCTACCAGACATCCCAGCTTTGCTCTAAAGTGTTTACCCTAAGGACCATGATCCCTGCTCTTGCCCATCACTGCAAGATAGTATCTAACAGCAGCATATCCCCAGCCCAGGAAAGGACCCAAACTGAAAACAAAAAGGGCTGTTTCTAGGAATGTTTACCACCTTCATACCATGGTAAAGTCAAATATTTGTAAGTCAAACCATGGTAAATCAGGGATGGTCTGTGTATCCCATCCCTACGAAATGACCCAGGTCCATTTCCTTAACAACTGGATTGTTTTTGAAGTCTATGGACTGCTATTCACATGAAATTTAAGTACTTGGCTTAGCAGTGAAATATTTTACATCTCCACCAAAGTGTTTGGTTGTGTTGTGTTCTGCTGAGGCAGCTTCAGACATGGATCCATGCTGATTTTCCTATAAGGAACCCGCTTGTTTCACGACTTCAGTGTCCAAGAGCACTGTGCTTTGTATTCCTTAAGTGATACGTTTCTGGATATATGCCAATCTTGAGTCTAGGTGGATATTCTGATGGGGTGATATGTGTTGATAAGATAGGATCTGTCTTCCTTCCATTCTTTATCATAGCCAGCTATAGATTTAATCACTAGTTCCTTGTTAACTGGATGATTTTCAATAGGAGCTTATATACTTGGATGTTCATTAAGCTGTCTGTTTAAATTCAGTGACCTTAAATGAACCCAAATGACAGCATCACGTGCAGTAATGATAATTTGCCTGAGACAAAAAGTAAGAAACCACTTGGTAAGTAAAAGGGTACCAGTTTATAATATAATTAGGATTAAGGCCTGAAGCTAGTCTTTCATGAGATGCAGCTAGAAGCTAAAAAGATAAAATAAAAATGCATATATGAGCACAGGAAGACAATCAACATGCTTTTTCAATCTCAAGAGGAGTTTTGGATTTCCTTTTCTTCCATAATTGTCTCTATGAACAGTATGCATGCCTAGGGATTACAAAAGAAGAGTGGCTTTGGATGTGAGACATAAGGGCTGAAATACCTGATGGTTACAGGACCTAGAAATAAATGTCTGCGGTAGGTTAATGTCAGAAGATCCTCACACTGGACTGTTTGCAGGGGAGGGGAGGGGACACTTGGGCTCCCAATCAAATGACAGACTAAACAGACACGGGTGAAGTGGTGAATGTGATCACTATTTTCAATCTCCACCTTTCCTACTCTGGTCCAAAGAAGTACCCTTTGAATTTGGCAGACAGCCTCTTACCTGTTCTGTTGGCTTCCATTCTTGGCTTCCTTCCCACAGTCCAGGGTCAACATTGCAAGTCTTTGAATATATAGGTCACATTATGTCATTCTTTTGTTGCATAGTCTCTAATGTCTCACCCCATTCATTCACAGTATAAGCCCAAATCCACGTACAGTAATTCCCCAACTCAGGTCAAGTTGCCGACTTTCACAGTGCACTGCATAAGATTCACAGGTGTACCGTGTAAGACTCACTTTGTCAGATTATGAATAAATAGGACTTATGGACATTGAAACTTGCTCCTGAGTCAGAGACTTACTGCAATGGCCTCCAAGCCCCCACTCAAGCTGACTTCCAATTACCTCTCTGATTGTCAGTACCTGCTCTGAGCTTCATGCACTCTGCCCCCCTTGGTATTCCTCAGAACACCAAGTGCACTTCCATAACAGCCCCCGCGGCACAGTGCTCCTCCTTCTTCTAAGCATTTCCCCTAGAGCTCTTCATAGAGTTCCCTCACTTCCTTCAAGTCCTCACTCGTGTTTAATACTGTGCATCCTGATCTTCCTCAGCTTGCTCTATTTTTCCACAAGCACTTATCACTTTCTAATACATGCTTTCTTTATTGAATTTATCTTGTCTCTTGTCTTTCCCACTGCTAGAATATACAATACACTAGAATAAGAAATTTTCACTATTTTGTTAACTGATGAATCCACTTAAAATGAATCAGACTTTGCTTTTAAAATAAATACATGTAGGATGCTCACTTATATAAAAGCAGCAAATGATATGACACAGACTAAGAAAGTGTCAAAAATTTTAAAAAAGGGTTTCTGAAAAGAAACCCTTCATTGGGGAGTAATAAACATGAATACTGTGATCAGACAGATACGGATTTGAGGCCAGTTCTGCAATTTACTCTGTGACCTTGGCCCAGTTATTCAATAGGAGGAGTCCAAGATTTGCCACTTGCAAAACTGAAATGAAAATGCCTCCTGGGGTTGTTGTGGGCTTACACACCTAAGCCAATGACAGACAGGTGGGAAGTCCTCACCACTCTCTAGTTCTCAGCATTATTCTTCTACCAAAAATCCTCCCAGTCCCAGACTTGGTGTGGTTTTCTGAGCTTCTTCTGCTTGTATTTAGTGAAATCCTTGGATTTTTGGATTTATAGATTTCATCAGATATGGACAATCTCTGGTAATTATTCAAATATTTTCTCTATACCCAACTTCCCTTTGAAACTCCATTCAATATGTATTTTGCCATTGGGGAGTTTCCAAATGTAAATTTGCATTCTTTGCTTTTTTTCTGTCTTTATTTTCTTCTTGTGTTTAATTTTGGAGAGTTTCTATCAATTTGTCTTTAAATCCACTCATCTAAAAAATCCATAATGTCTAATCTGTCACCAGTCCTACCCTGTGTGATTTTAACTAAACTTTTGAGAATTTTTCCCAAAGCTGTCCTACCTCAACTTAGCCTTTTTTTTTTTTTTACCTAATTTTCTACCTGCTTTATATTTCCTTGCACATTAAGCAGAGGTATTTTCTCAAAAGAAAGAAAGTTTTGCAGTGTGTGTGTGTGTGTGTGTGTGTGTGTGTGTGTGTGTGTGTGGTGCTGGGGATGGAACCCAAGGTCTTATGTATGCTAAGCACATACTCTACCACTGAGCTACACCCCTAGCCCAGTACCCTGTTAAATAGACAAACACTGAAAAATGCAATACAAAATCAATGCTGCCTGTTTAAAATATGTGTTCACAGATTCTCCACCTGTCAGGAGAATTTAAACACTGAAAAGACTGTTCCCAAAACACACAGCTGCTTTCAGACAGAACCGTGTGGGCTCCTGAGAACCACAGCGCTTTTGAAAGCCCCATACTGCTCATGCGAGGATTTCAATAAAAACAGCAGTGTGCATAAACACAGGCCACTCGTCTGTGCATCCTGGATGTATGAATGCCTATGGTGTGCCAGCCTCGGTCCTCATTCATGATACTGGCTATGTTGCAGATCAACAAGACAGCCAAGGTCCCTGTTCTCCCAGAGAACAGGAATCCGGACAATATACTAATATGATTCCTTTGGGCATTACTACATCCCTGTGAAGTAGTATTATTGCCATCTCCATTTTACGAATGAGGAAACCGAGGGCTTCAAGGAAATGATCTTCCCTCGTATTACATAGTGAGTAAATGGCAGAACTAGGACTCAAACCCTTTAGCTTCTAGCCTCTGCTGTCATTGCTCTGTAATGCTGTTAGCACTGTGGAGGGCCCGCTGATCAGCATGGGTCCATGCACCCATGGAGTGGCATGGAAAGAGGAGGACAGCCTTGACACTTTTTGACTCGGTGATGCCTTCTGCAATGCCTCTTCTGTTCCTCTATACCTCTCTCTTGGAAGGTGGATTTTTCCTTCCCAAAATGAAGTTTCTGATCACTGGGGATAGGTCCAGGTTTTAGATTTCTATTAATGTATATCTCTAAAGCAGGGACTCTACTGACTTTAAGGGATGAAGAAATGGATGCCTTAAGGAAAGGAAAGGGACAACCTAGACTAATTAGTCTGGACGCCACCCTGCTGGGTGATAAGGTCTGATGGATCTACTCACCTTGCCTATTACACTAGGCAGGTTGGAAACTTCCCTTATTAAGTATTCTCATGAGGCAAGAAGACCTTCCGAGCGTCTGGGATGGAGCTTACCTTCCTTTTCTGAAGTTACTGCAGGTACCATTCTAAACATGGCAGCAACTAGCTCCCAATCATAATGTCTACGAAATGGCAACTGTGGTGCCTGGCTCATATGAGCTACTTTTTGAAATTAAAACCTTTCTATGTTGGCAACACATATTAGATAAGTCATCATCATTACAGCCATCTGGCCAAGTTTGAGCCTATGGCTTTCAATGCACATACATCAAAAGAAGAAGCAGCAGGACTCATTCCAGGGGTTATTCCTTGAAGTGATCTATAAACAAGGAAACAAGAGATGGTAAGTATGTCTCAGAAGCCATATCAATTGACATTTTCTATCACACAATAAAAGCAATGTTCAAATAAGAAAAATGATTTATTTTTCCAAATACATAACATCAGTTTGGGGGGTGTTGCTTTTTCTGCACCAATTTCTACAAAGTCAACTGTCTGGACCCGCATCACAATGAAGTCTACTATCCATTTTGATGCCATATTTTAACAGTAGTGAGCAAAGAAGCAAGGTTTTTTCAAAAGCCAATGTATACGAGCAATTGTTTTCTATTTTTAAACCAACTAAAATTACAAAAAATGCCTTCAGGCCCAATTTAATTCTGTTTCTTGTAATTAGAGAATCTTTCCATTCTAGGGCTTATTAACAGTTCATTTCTATGAAAATTAGAATTCTGGTGCCCAAGGTGAGAATGTGGCTTTGTGGCTAACTGTGATATGAATGCTTTTCACCCATTAAAACAAAATTGAAAGACAGACAGATGAGAGGAAAAGAGGAAAAGGAGGGAGAGGAAGGGAGAAAATAAATAAATGAGAATCTTTTCTTTTAATATTGATAGTTTTTCAAGCCTTAAAAATCTCTGTAACCAAGACTTTATCATAAAAATGTATTTTGTTTCCAAGAATTTCTCTTAGCAGCTGGGGACACAGCTTAGTGGTAGGGAACTTGCCTAGTGCCTGAGAGTACCTGAGTTCCATTCCCAGCTCCCTTCCCATAAAAAGATTTGTTTTGGATGCCAAAGAGTGAAAAAGCCCCTAGCTTGCCACAGAATGAGAAAATGGAGTTTATAATAAAGGCGATAAAAAAGTAAGACCTTGTAGCAGCAAGACAATGACAAAATGATGCCTGTGAGAACTGCTCTCAGTTTATCAAGAAGAGACAAAATTAATGGATTAGCTGGCCCATTACACAGTTTAAAAACTGAATACTAAGCCAGGGGGCAGAAAGTTTCTATTCTCTATCTCACAGGACCCAGACAAAAGTCCATTTTATATGTATCATTCATTTCTAATGCTAGAAAAATTAAGGGTTTGAACATTTTATTTTGGATGATCCAAGTACATTATCTTTGACAGTGCTGCTTTCCAGAGCACAAAGCAGCCAGTTAATGAGCTATTTCAATCATTTGTGTGCATAATTGGTCCACAACATGTCTAATATGTATGTCTTCCTGATTTGTTTTACTGATTTTAAGTAACTTGGACATAAAGTCACTTGCAAATGCACCCAGGATTCATTTAAATAAAATTCCTATCAGAGATGATTATTTGTATATTTTAGATTGTTTTCCAGTCTTTGCCTAGATGTATAATGCAGTTGCATTGAACAGAATGTTTTCTCACCTAAGAAATGCTGCAAAAAGTCTCAAGGATATTCTTGACCTTCAGGTCTTTCTTCATATTGACCCCCTGGTGGCCCACATGGTGGCCCCGGCTTCAACAAGGTGCCACCCCCACCTGTCTACCTCAAGACGCGGCTCAGTGCTGCAGACTCATGTATTCAGCCTCTTTCGGCACAGGAACCTGGGTATCTAACAGACACGTCAGCTCTCCCAGGTCCACACACATCCTCCAGAGTTGCCCTCCTCCCACCAGTGACTCAAGACTGAGACCTGGGAGTCACCTCTGACTTTTTCTCAACTCTTTTCTGCCTTGTATAAAGGTTCATTATCACTTCCTGCCCACCTTTTCTACGCGGCAGATTTCCGGAAGGCAATGGACATGCCTTGAATGTCCCATGTCCTAAGCTCTTAGCACAATGCAGAGCACTTACTAGGTACTTTGCGGATGTCTGCTGAGTGAACAGAGGAATAAACAAAAACCTCAGCCATCAGTCTAGTCGACATGCTGTACATCCTTCATCTCAAAGTTGCTTGGCTTGACCCAATTATTCTAAAGGGCAAGCTGGGGACTCTATCTGTTCCTTAAAAACAATTTAATGCTTTCACACTGGCCTACAAATAAAAGGAATATACTGCTGTATTGCCTAACATGGCAGGCACAAGCTACATGGGGCTATATCCAAATTTAAGCTAGTGAGAATGAAATAAAAATTCAAATTCAGTTCTTCGTGGGTGAAGCAGGGTCCACCACCATTTCCACTTTCTATTCTCTATGGGCAGTGAAGTACCAAAGGGTGCAGTGAGTCCCACTGGACAGAAGGCAGACTTTGACAGAAACAGAACAAAGCTCCAGTTCCACCAACCTGAGTATCAAGAATATAAATTAACAAGAGCAACTGTTTTCTAAATGGTTTGGTGAGCCAACACTTCATGCCTCTCTATAAGACAATATTGATGTCAAATATTTGACTTAGAATATAAAAGTCACAAATAAGCACATACATGTTTGGAAAGGTGTTAAGGACTATTTCAAACCTACCCAGCCTGTGCACAGAACACAAGGATATGATGTGTGCATCACAGGTTTGCCACTGTGTGCAGCAACAACCGCTGCCTAAGGGCCCATATAAACACAACTTTCCTTTTCCAAATTCTGTCACTTAATTTTCAAAAAGGAAGAAAATGATCTAGGAAACACACTGCTAGGTGTAGTTACATTAAGAAAAAAAGGGATGAAACAAACTACATTTGAATTCTGCAAAGAAAAATGCCTCTGTCTCCTTAGGCAAAATCTCCAAATGCTTCACTTAAACTATGCCCTTGATGTTTCTACAGTAATCTTTCTCCGAGGTTTGACTGTCACTGGTGAAGTAGTCAACGCTGCTGAAGCACTCAACTGTAATGTAAGGTTGTTCTTGGCTAAAGCAATCAGGTGCTCCTACATGCTATGTAAATGAAACTGTACACGTGAAAAAGATGCCACACAGATACTGTCCCTTCATCATCAGTGGAGTAGGAACTAAGGTGTGGTGGAGGAGAGGCAGAAAACCCACGACAGTACAGAGTCCTAAATGTCTCTCCTTCTCTAACTGACAGCTGAGGTGATCTAAGCTGAAATGATGCAGCTAAATCCGAAGGTTTCTCCAGCTGGGTTTGTCTACAGGCCTGTAGAGGAAACTCACCACAGCCCGACATGTGAAAGCCTGGATCACATATCAGGATCTTCTTTTCCTTCCGGCTTAACTGCATCCTAGCCATCTCTGAGAAGTAGACAGGTACAGCATCAAGAACTGGGCTCCCTGCTGAGGTCCTGAAGAGGGAACCCAGCTCAGCAAGCTCTCTGCTCCTGAATGAGTCCCAGCCAGCTCCATGACTACTTGGTCAGGAAGCACATTAACTGCTCTGCCCCAACCTCAGTACTTTATCTAGCATTTCCAGGGTGCCATGGAAGGTGGACAGAGATTGGGGTCACTACCCCTTTAAATATTTACAATTTTATCAGTCACTTATCCATAAAACCAGAATACATTTTTAAACCGGAAAAACTAAAAATTCAGTTTCTTAAAATTGTGAATAAAGTGTGTTGTAATCTATAGAGACCTCTACAAATGTGACCCTCTCAAATACCCTCATTAGCCCTTCTCCCTTGAATCACTCCATCTCTCTAAGTTTCTCTTCCACTTATATAAATGATTCGGGAAGTATAATACTATAATTTGCCTTACACTTATACTTTCATGATTTGAATTCTCTCTCTTTCTCTCTCACAAAATGTGTACCTCAAAGATGAGATCTGCATGCTGAACTTTTCTCTGTGTGGAGATGAGTAGCAGAATACCCAGTGCTAACATAAGCAGACTGGAGTTCAGGCATCTGGGTTTTGTAATCCCTGATTATAGCAAGAGAGTGAGAAAGGCTGCTATTACTATGATCCCCAGGCCAATGTCCTCCTTTGAGGGGGAAGGAGGAGAGGAAGAGCGAGTTCCATGGCTACAAGGCTCTGCATACAATGCGCACTTACAAGTAGCCACTAAATAAATGTACAGATCCAGATCCCTCCTACACAAAAGCCTTCTTTTTAAATGTTTCAGAACCTTCTCTTTCAATGTAGTACCTTACCTAAATAAATTATTGAGAAATGCCATCTTAATAGACTCACATAATTTGCAGATGGCAAAAGTTCACTTTAGGAACCGTATCCAAAGGCAGATAGGCAATGGGCATCATTTTGATCAATTCAATAAGTTACTATCTTTAGGTATTTCTTTATCACCCTCCATTAGGGCACCCTCATAGGCCAGCTGCTAACTAACCCCACTAGTGAATAATGACTGGTCTCACTTCTGACTGACAAGGGAGAGACCATCATCTCATGAGTTCTAACCATGTGGAAAGACAGAAATTCTGCTTCTATTTATAAGAATGATAAAGCTATTCTGTACCTCCCCACCCCCTGGTACCAGGGATAGAACTCAGGACCTCGCACTTGCGAGGCAGGCACATGCCACTGAGCTAAATCTCCAGTCCACCATTCTGTAACCTTTAACTTTTGACAAATTAAACATTCCTGAAAAAGGCTGATGACAATGATCTATTTTCTTTGTCATATGCAATTACTACCTGCAGTGCAGTAACTGCCTATAATCAAGAATAATATACTTGTATGAAAAGATACTTTATATACTGAATGTATAAGTGATCCAAATTATGGTCTCTGAGCCAAAATCAGCAGCAGCTTATTTTTTGCAAGGCAGATCTTTTTTTTTCTTTTTTAAAGAGTTGCAAAAAGAACTCCAAGATATGTTACCAAGACCTTGTGCAGCCTTACATAGCAAAGTCTAAATTGTTTTGCCAACTCTCAAAATATATTAAAAGTGAGTAACAGCTGTTTTTTATAAACCAATCCATTGAATTAATTCTGTAAATTAATCATCTGATGGATTGGCTTTGGATGAACTGATTTCTGGTATTTGGCCACTGAATATATTGGTCATTTGGCAGGAAGCTTTCCAAAAGTTTATCTGTAGTGAATTCACCTTAAGTTGGCCATGATTTCTCTCAAATGAAAGACTCTAATGACAGTGGCTAATGAAAAACTCAGCATATCACCACAGAAGGCCAAAGAATTCTGGTTTGGGAAAGCTTGTGATGGATCTGAAGTTTGCAAAATTATACTTTGCCACTAAGAAAGAGAAACAAATCCCCTCTATTACCATTATGGATTTGGAACATGGAAACACTTTCTTAGCGACTGCTTCAGGAAATTTTCTTTTGGAGTAAGAGGTCATTCTTAGTCACGAAATGTTCCTTTTAAAGGGAGAACCTGTAATGGCTTGAGTCTAGATGTTCCCCAAAGCCTCATGCAGTCATAGGTGGGGCTGTTTCAGAAGTGGCTGGATCTAGAGTGTGTGCTGTTGGGATTACGTCTGTGTGGATGCTAAATGAGACAACTGGTTTGGCATAGTTCTAGAGAGGATTAATGGTGCCCCTGGACCTAGGGATCCAGGGCTATAGGCCGTAAGGGTGGGCAGCCTGAATACAATATAAGGGATAGAAAGAAGTCCTTGCTTGTCCCTAGCTACTTGCTTGCTACTTGCTGCCTTCTGCCTGCCCTGGTTTGCCATGAACTGTTTCTCCTCTGTAACACCCCTCTGCCATGTGCCACCCTGCCTGGGGAACAAGCTGACTATGGACTGAAACCTCTGTGAACTGTGAGCCAAATAAATCTTTATTCCTTTAACTTTGGATGTTGGGTATTTTGTTTCAGCAAGACAGAACCCAAGTATGATATTTTACTCAGATCTGCTGAACAGAAGACAGAAGGGGTGTGTTATCTGAACTGAAACATCCTCTCCAGTAGAATAATTTTATATGGTGTAGGCTGGAACTGGGATTTAGGCAAAATTGAATGAGATGGCTTGGGAAATCACTGGCCCCATACCCATTACTGCTCTCTGGGTGCAGCTGTCTGATGACATGGGATTGGTAAGTCAAATGGACCAATGGCATCCTTCAATTTCAGTTTTTTGGCTCAACTTTCATATATAGATTCTTGTGGCTTTCAAAATCATATTCATCATGTGGGTTAATACATACATGTTTAAATTTTGCTACCTGTATGTTTTTATCTAACAAATGATGAATATATCTGAAGATGATACTTAACTGAATCCGCACTAGATGCATTAGTCAAGATTACACATGGGAAAATGGAGATTTAAAACAAAATGCTGAGTTTCAACTCTTCAGA
This sequence comes from Fukomys damarensis, assembly GCF_012274545.1. Classification (NCBI taxonomy): domain Eukaryota; kingdom Metazoa; phylum Chordata; class Mammalia; order Rodentia; family Bathyergidae; genus Fukomys; species Fukomys damarensis. Next base: position 125,592,147 of record NW_022900951.1, on the reverse strand, counting down.
ATATGAAATCCCTTTTAAATCTGTCTGTCAGGTAATTACTTTTATCATCTAGCCAGGAATATTCAATTCTTGCTTTTGTTGTGTGCATGTTAGTAGGCTTGTTTCAAACTACTACTCATATACAACCAAAAAGAAACAAAACTTAAACATTCCAGCTCTCATATACTTAGGTGTTTTATAAAGGATGATGTCCAAATGGGAACGTTTCTACCAAAAGCACGGCATATGTTTCACAGAAAACAGCCCCTTCAAAGGCCATTTTGAACATCTCTAAATGTGCCTTCTTGGTTACACCAGTTCCCCACAAACACATCAAAAATGGAAAAACACCCAACAGCACCCACTGGTATTTTCTCACCAAAATGGAAAAACAAGAAATGCACACTATTCATACCACTTATAAAAGTAGGTTGTCAACATGGCAGAAAGCTTAGTCTGATGTCTCTAGTATCTCTGAAGACAAGTAACCCATGCCAATCACTTCCCTACTGCCAAAGAATGAAGAAAACAAACACATCAAGTCAACAAAACTCTATTTCTATGAAATATGGCAGGCCACCAATAAGCAAAACTATTTCAAGGGTTTATCATCTCAAAGAGAATATGAACTGATTTTGGCATCTTTGAAACAGTGCAGAAATATGAAGCAAACCAGAATCTGCTTAGTGTAGTGTGGTCTGCCCCTTTGTCAAACGTACAGAAGGCAACATATCATTTTGGCCAGCAAGTCACTGGAATGTGCCTGGATCCCAGTTTGGGTGACAGCTGCTAACACTGAATATATTCATAGGCAGAATGAATTTCAAAGCTGCACAGTTCCCAACATATATTTTGTGGAAATTCATTCCAGGAGAAATTCATAAATTAGACAGGGCACTATACTAATACCAGCATCATGTGCTAAGATGTAGATAAAGTTTGCTGTGTTCCAGCCAAGCAACAAGCCATACAGCTGAGGATGGAGTGTTCTATAGCGATGCATTGCCACTCAAAAAGAACAGCGTCCTTTTGAAGGCCTCGAAATGACAGATCAGTAGGCATTTACCTTCACACCTCATTATCTTCATACTAAGTCCTATTATCAAATATTGTTTTCCAATCTGGGAGCTGTTTTGTGAATTAAACTTCCTCAATGTTTAGTCAAAATGATTTCCTTGACATAGCACTTCAATGAAAGGAAACACAATATGCTTACATCATCAAACAGAGCATGGCCAGCTTCTGTTTCATAAATACAGCAAGTGGCTTCAGAAGGCCTGGCCTGGCTGCAGACATTTGTAGTAAAGCTTTATGGAATAGCCACGTTTTATTGAACATCTTGATCTGTCTCTTTATAATCCACTCTGTTTCCCTCTAAGATCACGGTGCATATGATTTTTATGTCATTTTTATAGGCCTGTTCTTGAACAAGTTGGGGAAATAAAGCAATAGAGACCAGTCAAGATTTCGAGCGTTTTAAGACTAAAAACATTTTTTTGTGTCTTTGCTGTTCATGAAAACACTACTGGCTGAGTAAACGTGATGTGGCTTTAAATCTGATCTTCTTTTCTCTTCTGCATCTACATCAGCCCCATCAGTTTCCAGTGGTGAGGTAGACATGTGGCTAAACACCTGACCCTATACTAGAAATCAGAAAATGAGTTAATAGAACAAAATGAGCCAGTTCCTCTACTGAAAGAGACACTAGTTGAATTTATAATTTGGATAATTTGAATTCTGCCCTCATGGAGCTTCTCCCCTGCCCCAGTACTGGGAACTGAACCCAGGGCTTTTGCACTGAGCTTCCTCCTCAGCCTCTCCCCACCCCGCCAGTCAGGGTCTCATTAAGTTACCCAAATCAGGCAATCCTCCTGCTTCAGCCTCCCAGAGTGGTGGAAGCTTTTCATTCTCCAGAAAATGTGAGAATCTTGGAACAAAGGGGAGAATGCCAGAGGGAGATGAGAAAGCGCCTGGATGACTAAAGGACTTCTGAAAGGAGGGGACAGTGAGCAAGAGTCAAGCATGCAGAGTCCAGAGAGGAAGGCCATGATAGGGCAGAAATGGCCCAAAAGTTAAATGCCACTTCTGCAGAATGGTATCTGCATTATTGCTAGAGCTGCTTCTTTACTCATGGCAGACAGCACATTTTAGGAGGCAAGGCTCAGCACTGAACAATGAGAACACAGCTTTGTAGGAGTTTGCAACTTCATGGGGAAGCCAGACAATGAACAATTAGTCCAGGAATAACTATAAAGCTCAGAGCTGTGATAAGCATAATGAAGAAACACAGCAAAATGCCACACAACAGACCAGCTGGAGCCAGCCACAGGACAACACAGTTGAACAGTGTTTTGGGGTGAGGAGGCAGATCTGTGCAGAGACTCTGTGGAAGAGAGCTCTGGGAATGCATGGGACACATGGTCAGTAAAAGGGACTAAGGCACACAAGCTCTCAGGGACAGGTAGACATGAGGGAAGGGTGCTAAATTATATTCTAAGTGCAGTGGGGAAATCACAGGAAGCTTTTAAACAGGAGAGGGACAAGAACACATTTCAACGAACACTACTGTAACAAATGGACATTTTTATGCCAAAAAATATGAACTTGGACCTAGACTTTACACCTCAGAATAGTAGTAGGTCAAAATGGAACATAGATACAAATATGAAACCTGGCACCATAAAATTCTAGGAAAAAAGTCTGTGTGATCCTGGGTAGGTAAGGAATTCTTAAGACGTGACATCAAAAGCCCAATCCATCAAAGGAAAAAATTATATTATATTCCTTACTCAGAATAAAAATAAACTTGCTCTGCTAAAGACACTGTTAAAATAATAACAAAAGAAGATATGGACAGGAGAAAGTACTCGCACATCAAATATCCAACAGACAACCTGGATTAGAATACATACAGAATTCTCAAACAAAACTCAGTAAGAAGAAAACAAAGAACATAATTTTAAAAATAGGCAAAACCTTTGAATACACAAATACAAATTTGTCAAAGAAGTTATAATGATGGAAAGATAATCAACATTATTAGTCTTTAAGGGAATGCAAATTAGAAGCATAATTCAGTAATATGATGTACCTTCTAGGAGCTAAATCTAAAAGTAATGAGAGCCCAGCACTCACTGGGACAGGGAGCAAAAGTACATTGTCAGTAGGAGTGTAAGGTGGCACAAGCACCCTGGAAAATGGCTTGTTAGCTTCTTATGAGGTTGAACATAAATCATTAGGAATTTGCAGTCATGTTCCTAGCCTGCCACTCAAGAGAAACCACAAGAAAAAGTATGGCTAATGAAACCTTGAACATAAACATTCATGGCGATACTACTTATAACTGCCAAAACACCAGAAGCAACTCAGAAATCCTCTGACAGGTGAGTGAGTCAACTGTGGTATATCCATACAATGAAACGCAACTCAGCATTAAAAACGGATTCATGAGTGCAATAACTTGAGCTAATGTCACAGAATTATGCTGAGCAGAAGAAGCCAGTCTCTAAAGATTGCATACCATGTGACTCTATATACAGGACATTCTCAAGAACACAAAACTATGGTAATGGCGAATAAAAGTGGTTAGGAGACTATAAACAGACAGGACAAGAAAGCTTCTTCGGGGTTGGCAGAACTGCTTGATTCTCAATTACAGAAGTGGTCACAAGGATCTCTACATACATCAAGTTCACAGGAATTGTACACCAAAAGAAAAACATCAGGACTGGGAGTGTAGCTCAGTGGTAGAGTATATGCTAAGGCCTTGGTTTTAATCCATAGCACCAGAAAATAAAAAGGAGAGAAAAAGAAAAAAACCTTCAATTTTACTATATAATTTAACAAATAATTTATTTAAGAAATCATTTTTAAAAGCTAGAAACAAATGTCCACAAAAAAGAAAATACTTAATAAAACGTAGTATGTCCTTAAGATAGAATACTCCTCCACAAAAAAAAAAGAGAGAGAGAGAGAGAGAGAGAGAGAGAGAGACGGACCTATTGATATGTGCAATTTATGCTGAGATGGGGCAGGTTCAACAAAATAGCCCTTAAATGGCCCTATTTCTGTGAAGTTCCAGTAAAAGGTAAAATTAACCTACAGTGAAAAATGCCAAAAGAGCAGTTTCCTCTAGGATGACAGAGAAGTGGCACAAAGAATTTTTCTATTATGCTGAAAATGTTACATATTTGAAAAAGTTTTAATGATGAGTAAAAAACTATATATTTGTGGTATGGCACACAATACTGAGATGTGCGTGTACACCGTGGAGTGGCTCGTCGAGCTATTTAACATATGTATATCCTCGTATATCATTTGTGGTGAGAAGACTTAAAATCTGCTGTCTTAGCAATCTTCAAATATAAAATATTGTTACCAACCTATGGTCAGTACAATATACGTTGTTTGTCTTGACACGAGCGTGACTGACAGGTTTCTGCATTCCTTCAATCTTTTTAAGTACTTCTCTTTAAGAAATGCATAATTCACTAGTTATAAATGTTACTTAACTATTGGAAATTATACTGAATTCAATTTTGGAGGTTTTCATTCACAATGACATGGCAACCTTAAAACACCTTTTTATTCATTTAATATTTGAGCGAGCAAATAACTCTACTGAGGATAATGGGAAGAGGCTTCTGGAACTGGAGCAGCACACTGCAAATATGGAAACAGGAAGGCTAAAATGAACATTGTGCTTTAGAATTAGAAATATTGTTATGAGTTGGGTGTGGGGGCAAAGGCCTATAATACCAGCACTCTGGGAGGCTGAGGCAGGAGGATCACATGTTCAAGCAAAGCCTGGGGAACTTAGTGACTTAAGGAGACTTTGCCTCAAAATTTTAAATATTTATAAAGGACTGAGAATATAGCTCAGTGTGAAGGCCCAAGGTTCAATCCTTTGTAACACACACACACACACACACACACACACAGAGAGTTTAAGTATGACGTCATGGTTTGTATTATTCTTTCTACGCACATACACAAAGGTGCACATATGCATAAATAGACAGATGAGGAAATAAATGACTGGTTTTATATGTAGCCATTTATATGTGTATTTGTTTCCTAGCCTGAAAGGACTCAGAAGCAGTAGCACACAAGTCACAATAAGTACAACTAGTCCTCATGTACTTTCCCATATACTACTCATAATGTACAGAGGGGAAAATTTATAATCAAGAAACTTGGAGGACCTCAATTTACTCATGTGATCACAGCAAACATGGACATAATGGAAAACACCATGTACCTCTTACTGTGAGGCACTGCAAAGACAACATTACTTCTGTGGTATTCTGAAAAAAATGCACACCTTGAATTCCATCAGGGGAAATAACAGAAAACCCAAACAGAAGGATATTTTACAAAATATGTAATTGGCACTCTCCACAAATATCAAGGTCAGCAAAGTTAAAAGAAGTCTAGGAAACTGTTCCATACTAGTGTCCAAAGAGATACGACAATTAAATGTGATGCCTGATCCTGAATTGGACACTGCACCAAGAAAAAAACAGCAATAAAGGACATTACTGGACCATATTTAAGCAAGGACTCTGGATTAAATAATAGAATTCTATAAATACTAAAATTCTTGATTTTATAATCATACTGTGATTATAAAATAGAATATCCTTGTTTAGAAATAATGCACACAAGTGTTTGAGACAAGAGGTATGATGTCTACAGGGCCCATAATAAATTCTGCACATACACAAGCACCAGGGAGGGGCAAGGAGAGAGAAAAATAGAGAAGGTAGGAAAAGAGGAGAAAGGAAAGAAAAGTGAAAAGACAGAAAAGAAAGCAAAACTGGTCAAATGTAACCAATTATGAATATGGGTAAGAAAGAGACATGGTAGTTTTGCCAATTCAAATGAAAAGTAAGAAACCAGAACAAAACAAAAATAATGAGGCTAAAGAAAAGTAAGGTAAGGTAAGAAAAAGGCAAAGCAAAAGCACTGAATCCAAAAAGAAGCTGGTTAGATCTTGTTCTGTTTCTTTAGATGACTAAAATGAAAGCCTGATATCTTGATTAGAGGGTAACAAATGAACACGATGAGGAAAAAATCAGTCTTATTTGTCTGAAGAGAACAAGCAGCTTCCGGGATATTTATTCAAAATTACCCTGTATAATATAGGCTAGGTAGTACTTTTGATAATTTATCCTAAATTTTTCTAAACTTTGATATTTAGTAGACTTTTTCATTAGTGTGCAAATCCTCAGTGATTTCAGTGTTGCTTCAATGAGTTTTGATTATAAACCCTTACAGAGAGTGTTACAGAAAGTATTAATAAACTGCTATTATCCCACTGCAATCTAATAGTCTGATGATTTTATACTTTTAGATGATGAAAATAATTGGTCAGGTAACTAAAGATGGGATATGGATTAGCTAGAAGTCCTATAAACATAATCAAATATAAAACCCAGAGCCCTGAGAATGCTCTCCTTTCTTCTACCTATGTCTTTTGAAGCCTGCCCTTTTCAAGGACCAACCCTTGCATGGACTGCTGTGATCAGTTAAATGGAAACCAAGAGTCTGGCTCCAACTCCTTATTTGTCACCACCAGGCACAAGCACATCCACATCTCCATGGCAGGAAGGGTGAGGCCCAGGCTCCACAGGATGAGATTCACAGCTTGGGGGATGTGATTATGTACTGCAAACACGGACAAGTAAGAATTTAAAATTAAAAAACTATCTGAACCACAAATAAAATGCTGAAAAACCATACAAAAAATTTTAGGTTCTTAAAAAAACAGGGCGGGGGAAGCTCAATGGTACAAACCAAAGATCACGGCTTGGCAGGAGCAGACACAGCTCCGAGCACACCCTCGGGTCGCCAGTAGCTTTTAAACAAGCAAAAGTGGGTGAGTGAGTGTTTCTTCTCCTCACTCTGCTTGGCAGGGAGCTGCAGACCCTGGCTCACAGCCAAACCCTGGGAGCTCTCCGCGGGGCGATTGTCCCCACCTCGGATGAACTTCAGCTATTCCCTTCACTAGCTCCAGCTCCTTATCTAACAGTGAACACCCCACGTGAGCAAGCCAGCCTTCAGCCCTAAGGAATCTCTCCTCTCTGAGATTAGCAAGTGTTAACTATCTGCATAGATTTATAAAGAATCTATATGTTGCAAAGGCCCTTGGCATGTTGTTAAACAGGTGAATAAAGGAGGCTTAGTGACACCTGGCAAGTTGGTCAGTATTTTCCTATAGGCTAGGAATGCACTTTCATTTTTTTCACTTGAAACAATGAACTACTGGCTTCTATTCTTTAAGTATTGCCTTTACTTTTCAGAAAAAGTAGTACTACTTTAAGTGAATTACCTTATTTGAAAGATATTAACTGCACCAATTAATGTTTCTGTTTATTGTTTTCGCTGCTTTTAAAAATAAAAAGTCAAATCACTTGCATTTATATTCTGTTGGAAGACTATGGGTTACTTTAAGCAGGAAAGTGCATTCTGACTAGTAGATTGATCATCGGGATGCTTTTCTTTTCACTTTGACAGGGAAAATTATCTGTAGATACTCTTCCTCTTGTTTTAGTTTTAATTAGCAAAATGCACTCTAGTTTTCCACTACTCGTATCAGCACCACCTCTTACCTGTAGATCATCAAAGAATCCTCCTTATCTGAATCTTGATTAGTCTCACTCTTACAGGACTGCTTCATAGTGCAGAGTTCCTGCAGGACAACAGTATATTTAAGACATTTAAATGCATTTGTATAGTAAAAGTACCTGACATTTATAGCTTGGATTAGTTTTGGAAGCATGCTCACATCCAATGTCACAATAGGTCAGTATGTCAAAGGGAGCCACCAGACTGGATTTTACAGATGTGGAAACTGAGGATGGGACAGACATAATGGTTTGGCCCAGGACAAAGAGCTACTGGATCTGGGAGCAGAATTTCAAAGTGTGAACTCTGAGCTCACTGTACTTCTTACTGTGCTACACAAGTGGCATTATTATAATCCTCGGCTCACAGGCCCTCTGTTCTCACGAGATCTGTCCTTCAGATGATGCACTAATATGGAACAGATGTCCTAGAAACCCAGAGAGAAACTGGGATAGAAAACAATTGAGGGGGGGCATGCAGAATGGAGGAAGTAGATATTGGGTTGAGCCCTATACTGGGATGCCTACAAGTATATTCTTGTGGTAGAGAAAAGAATGCAAATCCCAGGGTACTGCCAAGAAGGAATGATGATGTGCCCTGTAACCAGGAAATGCCTTCAGTCGTTTTTCTCTATACTGCTGCTTTGCTCTTCTTAAATATGAAGAAATGATGACCTAGACCACTGCTCTAAATCTGAACATAAGGACAGCACAGCACATCAAAGCAGAACTTTAAAAGTTAACTTTTGTTTCCTTTAGAGACAAGTGGCTTCCTGAGGCCTAGAAAACACAGTTTTCCACATCTCTCCTCAGCACAAAAATATGAACAGAATATGCAGATGCTGACACCGAAAAGCTCAGAATCTGGTTTCCTTTCCATGAGAAAGGGGACAATGAGCTGAAAGTGATCAAGCCAGGGTGAGGACCTTCCCTGCACTGCTCCTTACTATAAAAGTCCCCAAGCCACCTGTGAACGGTGAGATGCTGCTGTGAGGCAAAATGGGCCCCTCCATCTTCTCGGAGTGAGCTTTAAATAAACCCCTTCTTGAATAGTTTCTCTGGTGTGAATAATCTGCAATAATACAGAAGATCCTAATAAGATTACTGACATTTAGAAATGGGAAAAAAGGAGCTAAAGGTGTAGGGAAGGTGAGATGGGTAGGGGAAGGGTAAAAAGGGAAAAGAAAAAAATGTGAGATAATGAAAAGATGAAAATAAAGTGTTTGTAGATGGGGAGGGGAGGAGGGGGTGAAGGGAGGGCAGGGGTAAGGGGAAAAAATGAGAATCAAGACTTGCCATGTAGAGGTACAAGATCCCAACAATGAATGTAACTGTACTGTATCCCTAAAATGTACCAATAAACTCAATTAAGGCTGAAAACAAAAATAAACCCCTTCTTCCTTTTTACCGAAATACATGGCCTCCTTTGATTTAGTCAGTGGTAGGCAGACAAACTTAGGTTAAAACCCTGAGTGGGCCATAACATTCAGTTTCTGAAATGTGCTCAGGAAGGTGTGCATTTTAAACCAGAGACGCAAAGCAGAGCAGTGCAGCTCATCTCTCTGGAAACTAAGGATAACTAGCAGTGATCTGGTAGGAACAATGACAACCGTGGTGACTGCCAGACTTGCACAGCAGTGTCCTCACAGTATGAACTTAGTCCAGAGCTCTGGATGGGGGCTTCACACTGTGCCCACTTCTCAGTGTCCTGGGACATCTCTCACACCACGCTTGTTGCTCCCACTCTTGTTTCCCTGTTCTCTGTTCACCACCTAGGAACCAGCCTGACCTCTGACAATAAGATCGGGTCACGTAACACACACACACCTCACCCCACCCCACCCTGCTCCCCCCCCAGTGCACTCTGAATAAAACTCACATACACCGCTCTGGATCTCAAAGCCCTACACAGTCTGGCCTGTGCCTACCTCTTGGATCCTGTTTTCTACTACTAAGCCTTCGGAAAGAGACTTGCACTGAGCACTCTGTGAACTCCCTAACCTCATCAGTTATTAGCACATTATTCAATTTTCTCATCTCCACGGCACTTGTCAGTAAGACGTAACTATTGTCTCTCTCCCTTAAGGTTTCCTCAGCATGTTACCTTGCCTGGAACATAAGAGGTATTTGCTAAATATGTTACTGAATGAATAAGTTAATTCATCCCGAAGCTGTCAGGTGGATTCTAAAGATCACCTTTTCTTTTCAGAGGTAGAACTTGTGAGTGACAAATTGGGAGAACATTAGGAGAGCAAGAATTTTCACAGTCAATTACCCAACGAGGAAAAAAAAAGTCACTTCAAAATTTACTTTATAACACAAACTTTCCTTTGTCTACTTCCCAAAATGTTCACTTCTGATCATGAGCCAGATCCAGCACACATCCATTTTACAGTATGTCAAAATCACTTGGAAATGACTGTGCATTTCTTCGAAGAGTGTCTTAACTCTTCACGGAGATGCTCACTGCCTGAGACACAGAAGCTGAGCTTTCCTGCGCCTTTATCTACACACAGTCAGTGCTTTCGCAAGGCCCTCTGGTGGCCAAGAGGCAGAAGGGGATGTGCCCTGCTGAGGAAGCCCTTATGGCCACATGCAGTGTACTCACCTTTAGGATCTCACTATTGATGGCACAAACAGACCCCACAAGAAGGAAACGATCTTCCATGGAAAATTTCATAGCGCTTGATTCCAAGCAGAGGCCGCTGGGAACAAAGCCACCAAAAAACACAAAAGACTCTGAAAGAGATGAGCACACATGTGACAATCTAATTGACAGGTACCAGTTGTTTTTTTCTTTTTACGACATCTGCCCAGTCACTGCACTGTTTACCAGCCCACTGATAAGTTTCAAAATTCTGAGTCATAGGATTTCCCGTCTTTCTTCCTTTCTAGCTAGCCTCCCCCCATGACCTCCACCAAAACATGGAGGAGTCATCACTGAGAATTGGTGGCTGTGGTTTCAGTCTTCTGTTATTATCTCATGGGTGGATGTTAGCATCCAAAAGGAATCTAGAGCCTTTTTTTTTACACAGACCACATGGATATTAATTCTGTGTGTATGTCTTAAGATTTTTAAAAAGGTGTCTGGCATTTAATTTCTAAAAGGCATGAGAAATCTATTAATCAACCTCTGCGTGAGCTATTTACTTATTCATTCATTTCTCATATGCTCATCAATATCTGGTATTACTCACATTTCAAATCTGTGCCACTCTGATGGACACTGTTCACTGACTGTGACGCCTCCTTCTTAGTTTTTAAAATTTCTTTCTCTGCTTCTCGCTGAGTTGGAGCATTTTTTTCATGTATTTGAACAGCTATCTGAGCCGTTCATCTCTGACTCGAACCCCCGACATTTTGTGGCCCTAACTGACTCGTTGGTTACTTTTCCAGCCTGCAGTTCCTGAGCCTCACAAACTCTACGTGAGGCCTGATATCCACACATGACACAAATCTGAATTCTGGAGTATTATAAGTGGCGCATTTCTCTGTCTGTACAAATTTCTGGAGAGATAACTTTACTCTTCCTCTTGGCCAATAGACAGTACTTTAACAAGTGACCTCTAAGTTTTCTGCAGTGGTCCTCGAGAGGGGCTAGCAATTCCAGATCCCAGTCAAGGAAGTCTCTGTATGATTTAAAATCCATCCAGGCCACCACGGAATCCACTCATTGCTATCACTATGCTACTGCTTTATCGCTCAATTTCGGGGACACACAGATGGCATTCTCTTTCACTTGAGCTTGGCTATGCATTAAACTTCTTATTAAGATTTAATTATTTCTTCATTTTATAAAAGGAGAAATACATTCTTCATCATTCCTATGTGACCCCACCTTGTAAATTTCACCATTAACTTGTTAATGTCTAATATGAGTAACCACAAACTGTGACCACAGTGACATCAAAGAGCTCATGATCACCAAGAGTAAGACAACATTTATGTCAGCAATGGCAGTCTACATAAGTCATGAACCTTATTTTAGATCATCAAGTGAATTACTTACTACTGCAAATATCTCTGAGCGTCAGGACAAATTTCACATACTCGTAAATAGGACACTCTCCCTGTGTAGGCATTTCTCTTTTTAAATGACAGCAAAATTCAACATGGCTTCCCACTAAAAAGAGAACAGAAATCAAGCAAGTTTGATCTGTGCTGCAACATATTTTGTAGGATCAGATAGTAGGACCATTTTACAGAGCATTACTTTCTAGCCACTATATGCATGCTGAATCTGCAGAGGAAAGTACTAGCTGGAACATCACACAGTCACTCATTATTTATATAGTACTACTGCAATTATATAAACACTGAGAACAAAGGCTCATGGTAAAGAGTAAGATTTACCGTTGAAGAGCTTTTTTAACACCCGAGATATAATTTGTGATATATGAATTTTTTTCTTTTTGGTACCGGGGATTGAACTAAGGACCTTGAGCTTGCAAGGCAGGTGGCAGAACCACTAAGCTAAATCCCCAGCCCTCTTTTTGTTTTTTTGAGATAGGGTCTTACTGTGCAGTTCAGGCTGGTCTTCAACTCATTATGTAGCCTAGACTGGCCTCAAACTCATGGTGAGCCTCCTTCCTCAGCCTCCTGAGTGCTGGGATTACAGGTGTGCATCACCATGCCCAGCTTTGTGATATATAAAATTAAATTAACATATAATCAAATGCTATAGTGACTTCAGTGCCCTTTTAAAAACTACTCCACTGAGAGCGCGGGAGCTCCTGGCCTGCGCGACAACAGACCCAGGAAGGACCCAAGGACCCCAGAGGGGGTTTTTTTCAGCTGCCTGCCTACCTGCCTGTCTGCGATCACCCGGC
>NW_022900951.1:125547446-125573903 GCF_012274545.1 Fukomys damarensis | reverse complement strand
GGGGAGGAGGGGGAGAAGGGAGGGCAGAGGTAAGGGGAAAAAAATGAGAATCAAGACTTGCCATGTAAAGGTACATGATCCCAACAATGAATGTAACTGTACTGTATCCCTAAATGTACCAATAAACTCAATTTAAAAAAAAAAAAATTTTATAAAAACTACTCCACTGAGTGTTCCCTGTCTCTTAAAGCCTAAGAATTTAATACTTGAAAAAAATCTGTACCTGATTCTGACAGAGGAGGTTTCAAGCAAATGTTCCGGTAGACTTCATTTTTCTCTTCATCAGGCAGAAAGCTCAATAATTTCCTTCCCATAACCTCACTCTGGAGAGAGGGAGAGAGAGAGGGAGGGGAGGGAAAGGGGGAGGGGAAGGGGAGGGGAAGGGGAAGGAAAGAGGGGGAGGAGGAAGAGGAGAAAACACATTTTATTCTATGTGCTGATACTGTTCATTTCCCCCATCTCCTCACCTCCAGCACATTTAGGTCCTGCCCCATTTCAGCCACCTGTTTTAAAACTGCTGTAGCTCCCCACCTTGGGACGGCCATCCTGACCTTTCCAATGTACTCATGCAAAGTACCTTATCTCTCCAGCAATTACTCTGGCCGGAGACCTCCACTCCATGCTTTTCAGATTTTCACTGTGTGCTGCCTCCCTCCCATCTCATTCATCCCTGGCCATCTAAGATTCTGAGATCACTGTAATCATTCCCATTTGTTCTTTCCCTCTGCCATATCTGCCAGAGAAAATCTGAACTCTGGACACTTCCAATTTTTCATCTACCCCACACCTTCATCGAAGCATCTGAATGTAAATGAAAACTAACAAACAAACAAAAACCCCTCTTATCAGGCAGTATAATGGGTACTCAAACCTGCCCCAAAGCATTTTTTTGATAATTCATCTTACTACTCTTCAACATGACTCTTTCTTGTCTTTTCCTCCTTCAAACCTCCAAGCCCTCAGCCCTCTATAGTATTTTCAGCTGACCTCAATTATTTCAGTTAAAAAAGGAAAAGGAAATGCCAACATCTCCCTGCCCCAATCTACCATCCCATGTATTCTTGTGCTGAGAAACCTGCCTTCCCTCCTAGTACGATGAATAAGCTCCCTCCCTCCCACAGAAGACTAACACCTTCATTTGTACATGCTGCCCCGTTTTCTTTTGGCTTTTCAAAGATATTGTTCCAAAAACATCCCCACCTGCCATATCATCAAGCTTTCTCTATCTACTGGGTCTTCCTATAAGCACACAAGTGCTATACAACAATTTCTACAATACCCGTCACCTTATAAAGAAGTCACACAAAATTCTAAAAACACTAAACTTCCCTTCATACTACGCTCTCTCCTCCAACTATAACCACTTATCTGGTCTAGATGGAAATAAAAATTCTGAAATGAACTTACTTGGTCACTTTTCTTCACTTCTCAGCTTCCACTGGAAACCAACCAAATATTTATCCTAATCACTCCAGATAACTACTGACCTCCATGGTGCCAAGTCCTGTAATCCATTTTCAGTCCTCATCTTGCCTAACATCTCACTCGGCATTTGATGCAACAGATCCTTCCTTTTTCCTTTTATTAGCTTTAATTACTTATTTTTAGACTGACATACGGTGTTTGTACAAATGCAATGTGATGTATACACTGGATAGTGATCAACTCAGGGTAATTAGCACAGCCATCACCTTAAACATTACTCTTTCTGTATAGTGAATACACTCAAATTTCCTCCTACAGGGGATACATAATGCACTGTCATTATCCGCAGTCACCAGTAGGAAGTTCTGGTGTGCTGTTGTGCACTAGGGTGACTGTGGAACAGCGTAGCACCCACTGATCAGCTTCTCCCATGGACACCAGAACTTATTTCCCCTATCACACAATATCATTGCCTTTACTGACCGACCACTCCCTCTCCTGCTTCCTCCAGTCCCCAGCCTCTGCTAACCACTCTTCTGTTCCAACCTCTGTGAGATCAACATTTTCAGATTCCACAGAAGCGAGAGGTCGTGTGGTGTTTTTGCCCAGTGCTTGAGTTATTTCACCTAACATAATGCCCTCGAGGTCCACCCATGTGGTCACAGTGACAGGATTTTATTCTCTTCGTGGCTGAGTAATGTCCTATTGTGTGTATGTACCACACTTTCTTTGTCTGTGTCTTTGTTCATAGACATTTAGGCTAACTCCATGCCTTGGGTATTGTGAATGGTGCACTAATACATAGGAGTGCAGGTGTCTTTTGACATGTAGGTTTCATTGCCCTTGGGTATATACCCAGCAGTGGGCTTGCTGGACGTATAGTAGCTTTAGCTTTAGTTTCGGGACAGACCTCCATACTGTTCTCTATAAAAGTGGTACTATTTTATTTTCCCATCAGCAATGCACAAGGAAAAAAGCTCAATATCATTAATCATTAGGGAAATGTAAATCAAAGCCACAATGAGATGTCCCCTCACCCCAAGGAGAATGGCTATTATAAAAAAGACAAATACAATGAGTGCTGAAATACTTTCTTCACTTGGATTCCAGGATACCACACACACATGGATGTGCTTCTACATCCAAGGCCACACTTTCACAGTTTTCTTTGCTGGATCTTCCTCTTTTTCCTGGCTACCTGACTCAGCAATACCCAGGGCTTAGTCACTGGATCTCTTCTCTCACTATCATGTCCCCCTGGGTCATCTTTTCCAGTTCCTCCTCATTATGTACCTCTCTGTTGACGACGACCAAATTCTTCTGGACTTATACCCACAAGAAAACCCAACTTGGATGTCTAAGAAGAGCCTAATTTTAAGATACGCAAAAGAAATCCCCCAATCTTTTCTCTGAAAAGTTCCGCTTTGTTTCAGGTAAATGGCACCACCCTTCACCTACCTGCTTGCCCTTGGCCTATAGAATACATTCTCTACTTCATTTCCACAGCTTTTTGAATAACACAATCTCTGACAGTGCTTCCCTACCTGTTTTGCTCCTGCCTGTTTATTATCTGTTTCCCAACTGAAATATAAATTGTGTCAGAACAGAGGCCTTGTTTGTCTTAATCAATGCCATACCCTGAACACCTGAAACACAGCTTGGCATAATTTAGCACTCAATACATATTTGTTCAATGACTAAAATATGCTATACTATGTAGTTAAAATACAGTGACATGCGAGTAAACCAAACACCAGACAGAGAAGTAATGATAGAAGCAAAGTAATAAAGTATTCTTTGTAGATAAATAATGACTTTGGCTGGAGAACCACAGATTAAAATTAGTTTTTACTGATTAGTATTAACAGTACACCATTAATATTTAGAAATATCTCTTTATGGCCCATTTGTAGAAGCAGACTATGAGTTGGCCATCACTTCAATTAGCAGATGGATCCCATCTCAATCACGAAAAAGCTTGGCTTGACTCAGGATAGAAATACTACTTTAATTTAGTAAACAAAATGTTATGGAAGTAACAGACAATACATTTTGACAGAGAAAGTCATTCCACAAATTACTGCTTTCCCAAAAGATGTAGATTTCTTTTCATTAAACTTAAAACTTTTCACTAAAATACTTTTATTGGTTTAGTTTTAAAACATAATTTAGATACAAAGCAAATTACCTCTGATGAGGGAAGGCCACCCACCTACCCACCCACCCATCCATCCATCCCTTCACATAACAGAGGATAAAGTAAATACTCCAAGCCTGACATTGTGCTAGGGATGTTCACATGCATACTAGCTCACTGAATCCCTGTGAGAGGAAGAATTAGCCGCTACCTTAGTCCTGAGGAAATCAAGGGTTGTCTAACCACTGGAAATTCAGGAATGAAGAAATGAGATTTGCATAGAAGTGTCATCCAACTCAATGTTTCCTGTTCTATCGCTCCATAGCTACCTCAAGTCCAGTTCATACCAGGACCAAAACATTTGCTACTGAATGAGTGCCTTCATTTTGGGCATTCTATATGAACTCAATTGTTTAAAAATTTTATGCTGTGTACTTGAAAAAGTTATAGAAGATGAGCCTGATATGAATTATAACTCAAATAAGTGCATAGTCAAGTAGGGCAGTTAGTATATGCACAGGAATTATGATACAAACTAAAAACAGGACCAAAACAAGAGATATAAAGTGCTATGTCACCGTTCCTTATTATTGAAAGAAAGGCTAGCACTATCACTTAGAATAATTCAAAGTGAGCTATTTTTTCAGTCGTATGGATGGGAAGAGAAGCAATGAGTTTCCATAGACTCTGCAGGAATAAGAATTGTAACAATAAGCTTTATAACAAATCACCAATGAAAACAGCAGAGCCAACAATCATTACAGTGAGCCTGCTTCTGAAAGGGCAGAGACCTAAAACCACCATCAATCTCAATCTCTTGTTATTTCTGTAAATCTTTGGCATTTGCTCTTCTTATTACTCAAGGCAGAATGATCAAGGTGCTTATAGCTTAATGAAGCAAGGGTAAATACCAGAGAAAAATTAAGAACTTCTTTTCAAAAGCCAAGTTTGAATACCTATTAGTTGTCATACAAATATTATTATGGTCTCAGTCATGCCAAAAAAAGCAGAAAGGAATTTACCCGAGTCTATGACATTTACTGAGAATCCAAAGGATAACAGAGCTGTAGGAGATCCAGGATGGGTTTCAAATCAAATGAAACTCATTAGACAGGCATCCTGGTGCACACTTTCCATCCCAGCACTCAAGAGGCTGAGGCAGGAGGATCCCTGGAAGTTTGAGGCTAGCCTGGACTACATATAGTGAGTGCAAGGACAACTTGAACTATATAGCAAGATCCTCTCTCAAAAAATAAAGTTCAAAATGAGACTCATCACTAGTAATTCCCTGCTGTGCAGTGAGTCCTCAAGCAGAACAGAGCAAATCTGCCCACAATTGTCACAGACTAAAGACATACTCATGTGTAAACCTTGCTTAATTCTCTGCTGTTGAAATTTCAGTGCTGAAAAACTCTTTCCATGAAGTGTATTGTTATATTATTAAAAGGTGCATTTGCTGAATAACCAAAAAAGAGAATGGCTACATGTAAATTTCCACAGTATATATTTTTCAAGGGATCAGTGGAGCAGGGTGAGCAGGCAGGCAGGCCACCAAGATCGGACCATGGAACTACAAGTTCCCCTACATACGACCACATATTTTTCCAAAGGAAAAACTATCAAGAGAATGAATGATTGGGAAAAATATGATGGAAAATTTCAGATACATATTTAAACCATGATTATAATAATGGACATAATCTATTCATGACCAGTGTTATAACATTATAACATCCACCTTTACCTTTATGCCAAATCCCCTCCCAATCCATCAGCAAAGTGTATTTTACTTACAAAACACTTGCACTTCCAATTATATCCATCTATTGCCCAGAATAGCCAGCTGTTTTCAAGTAGACTCTGCTTTTTCATGCTTGCTCCCCACAGCCAATTTTGAACACACTGGCCAAAATATCACAAAACTTAGGTCATTATCCACACCTGCTCTATCCCCTCGATGGCTCCATTTCATCTCAGAGGGAAGGCAGTGATCACACACAAGGTGATCTTTGCCACTTGTTGTGGCTTGTATCTAGATGCTCCCCACAAAGCCTCATGCAGTCATAGGTGGGGCTTTTTGGGAAGTGGCTGGATCTAGAGTGTGTGACTCTGGGATGAAGGATGTGATGCTGGGACTGATTCCTACTGCAATACTAGTATTAAGGGTGCTCTACCCTGGGTGTGAGTGCTGCCTGCCCTACGGGTGGGGAGCCTGGATAGAATATAAGGGAAAGAAGGAGGGCTGCTGTTGTTGCTTCTCACTTGCTGCTTGCTACTTTGCTACTTTGTTGCCTTCGGCCTGCCATGAATTATTTCCCCTCTAATCACGGCCCTCTGCTATTGCCACCCTGACTTGGAGACAGCCAATTACGGAATGAGACCTCTACAATCTGTAAGCTACAATAAATCTTCCCTCCTTTAACTTTGGGCATTGGGTATTTTGTCTCAGCAATGAGAAAAGTAACCAAGACACTACTCTTCTAGTATTTTTCATCTCCCAGTTCTCCTTTTACTTACCATACTCCAGTCACACCACTCTTGTTGATGAAACTTTTCCACACCAAACATATTCTTGTACTCAGACCTCTCCACATGTTCTAGCCTCTGCCTAAAACACACTTGCACCAGTTACTGTGTGAAACACCTATTCGCTCCATTCCTATCTGTGCTCCAATGTCACCTAATCAGACAGGCCTACCCTGAGTATACTATTTACAACAGCCGACCTCCAAGCACCATCTTAGTCCCTTTCATATTTATAGTGATTGTGTGGTGGGGGCATCTCAAATGTTGAAGGGCGAAGGAACCTCTTGAAAGTGAAAATTTGACTAAATATTATGAGAAAATCAAGATAATATTTCAACTAACATCGTCACTATGAAAAAATCTTCATGTAATAAGAAAAAGTCATCAATCTCAGTCAACAAAGAATTTGGTTTCAGCAGTATCAGCTGCCATAAAATTTGGAGAGTTTTCTGATCTTCATTATAATAAAATTTAAGCTACACTGGATCCTTTTCACATTCCCTCTTTAATAGATGTAATAACACTCTTCCAATTCTATAATATAAATATCCTCAAGTCCAATTCAATTAATATATCTAATATTTGCATTTTATTTAGCTGGCTTAGTATCCTTATCCTGCAAATATAAGTTGAATTTGGAAATGTAAACATTTTTTAAAGCAAGGAAGAGAATGAGAAATAGAAGAAACAGATTCCAGTACCTGTAAATTACAATAAAAAGGTATAAAATGTACTGAGTTTCCAAGATGGTCATGCTCACTTGTATAGTTAAACTAGTAGAATAAGTTCTGAATTCACTTCCAATGTAAGTACAATAAAGTCAAGCCATTCTTCTATTATTTTCTATATTTAAAAATTGAGTCCTATATTTAAAATTTATATTTACATATAATTTTATATTATAAAATTTAAATTTTATAAATATTCAGTCTATATTTAAAATTCTTGAGAAAATTCTGTGGAGTGAAGAGTAGTTGTAAAATGAAAACCACCACCCATATAAGATTTTCCTTATCCTGCAAATATAAGTTGAATTTGGAAATGTAAACATTTTTTAAAGCAAGGAAGAGAATGAGAAATAGAAGAAACAGATTCCAGTACCTGTAAATTACAATAAAAAGGTATAAAATGTACTGAGTTTCCAAGATGGTCATGCTCACTTGTATAGTTAAACTAGTAGAATAAGTTCTGAATTCACTTCCAATGTAAGTACAATAAAGTCAAGCCATTCTTCTATTATTTTCTATATTTAAAAATTGAGTCCTATATTTAAAATTTATATTTACATATAATTTTATATTATAAAATTTAAATTTTATAAATATTCAGTCTATATTTAAAATTCTTGAGAAAATTCTGTGGAGTGAAGAGTAGTTGTAAAATGAAAACCACCACCCATATAAGATTAACCTAACTCCCCCAATGATGCAGATTTTGTGGGAGAGGGTTGTCAGCGATGGTCTTTATATGTTTGCTTAAGTGTAATATGAAGGCATAGCTATAGGCTGAGTGTTTGTTACCCCCAAATCCGTATGTGGAAAGCTAACCTTCATTGTGATGGTATTTTAAGTGGAGCATTTGAGGGTGATTAAGTCATGAGGACAGACATGAACTGGATTAGTCTTCTAATGAAAGAAACCCCAAAGAGCTCCCTTGTCTCTTCTGTAGTACACGGACACAGCCAGAAGAAAGCTGTCTATGAACCAGAGAATGGGCCTCCATCAGACACCAAATCTGCTGGCACCTTGGTCTTAGGCTTCTTGACCTCCAGGGCTATAATCATAAATTTCTTTTGTATAAACCAACCAGTCTATGGTGCTTTTATCACAGCATAAAATATTCCAAGAGGAACATAGTACTGTAATATTTAAATAGTATATTTGCTGAGTGTACAGCTGGAAGATCAATTAAATCAATAGGAAATCATATATTCCACTCAGTGGTGCTATGAAGATGGGGAGAGCTTACCTGACATGGACACCACAACACCAAAGGGCTCAAGAACAAGTGACCGCTTCTGCACAGCAGAGCCCAAGCACAACTAATGCATAGGTGTCTCTGGTGATACCCACGATAATGTTAAACTATGAAACTATGCAACCATTTCTATTTATTTTTCTAAATTATATAGTAATTTATTAAGTGCAAGGTCCCGAGTTTGATCTCCAGTACAAAAACAAAACAAAACAAACAACAGCAACAACAAAGACAGTAATTTGTTATTTAAAAGATAAAAAAAGATACAGACTCCAAAATATACAAATTCAAACACCACCATATGACACATCGTCACTCTGGATACTCCAGTGGTTCTAGCAACTGCTATTTTATAAAGCACCCTCTTCTTTGGGGATTTCCTACCAGGGTAATTTTCAAACCATGAAAGGAAACTATGCTCAATTATCTTGCATATAGATTGAAAACTGAAACCAATGCAGATAACAATAAAACAGAAGCACATTTTGTGACAATGAGAACACTTTCTCCCATGTATCATGCGCCACAGAAAGAAATAATAACCCTAGAAAATGAACCTAAATGATCCCTTTCCCAAACAATGGAAGAACTTACTGATAAGTAGCCAAGGACAGCTGTGATGTTTTCAGTGATGTAAAAGATCACCCCATCTGTACTCAGCACAATCATAGAGCAGTCTAATGCCTAATAAAGAGAGAATAATAATGTAATTAAATGGTGCAACAATAATAAAATGATAGCTTTATTTCTAAATGCCTAATTATAATAGCATACAGAAAATATATTATATTTCCTACATATCAATAAAGTAGGCACATACTCGATTAAAATTCCACTATTTTGCCTCCAACACAGAATATACTTAACCTTAAGCATGAGATGTTTATCAAGTGCTGTGTCATTTGGACAACACAAATTTCACTGTACACCCAATTAGCTCAAACCTTTCCAACACAACATGGGAAGATTCATTTCCTTGTTTAGATTGTTTCATTTTAAGTGGACTTAATTTCAAAAATGCTAAGAATATTTAAGGGCACTTTCATTTGTGGTTAGTCGTCTACGTATAAATATGGATATCGCCATGACCTCCCTGCTGTATAATGCATCTGATATCCAGGCCTCCTGGTAGTGAACATCTAAAGTGATAAATAAACTATAAAAAATTTATTTTTCAAAATTGGACCAAGCTTATGGTTATACAGGGAAACAGTCTGATATCAGAGATGGTCAGATTACTGGGAATTGAGACATAGGGGCACATTGGAACCTGTGCTTGGCTTGAAACATTTACCTAACACTGATGGCCTGGAATGTCGGGGGGCAAAAAGGAAAGCTCGGCCCTGTATAAGGTGGAAAGATAAATCAGGGACTGTGGTAGACAGCCAAGTTTCCCAAAGAGTGACAGTTTTGGCAGATGAAATAGAAACACCTTGTCTAGCAACAAGAGACAGGGAAGGTTTGTTCCTACATCAGCTTCAGCTATAAAAGTAGAAAAAGAAAATTGTCTCTCTCAGGAAACACTACACAGAAGCCCACATTCACACACCTGTGGAGCTGAAATCCAGACACTACCCAGCTACCAAGTCTACTATTGAGTTTAAAGTGGTCCAGATGCTGGCTATATTTAATAAAACAATCAAAAACATCTTTTGAGAATTATTCTAAAGCAAGAGCTCAAATAATTCATGCAGCTAAAGTTACAAATAATATGAGATTACAATAAAAATTAATAAACACAGAAGAGATGAAAGAACCATTATGAGTGAGAGGCTATGGCAATAATAAAATGCAAGATTAGGTTCAAAAAAGCAGATACTGGAATTAATCAGATACAGAATATAAAGTATGATATGGCTAATATATGTAAATAAATAAGAAAGAATATTGAACATTTTAAAGAACAAAAGGCTTAAAACTGAGCAGAGGAGTGCAAACCATAAACAAAATGTCTATAAACAACAGAAATAAAAAATATCTGAAATTAAAAATCAAGGTCTAGGAATGAGCTCAGTGGTACGAGGCACTAAAAAAAAGAAGAAAAGAGGAGAGGAGAGGTGAGGGGAGGGAAGAGGAGGAGAGGAGAGGAGGGAAAGCAAAGAGAGGAAAGAAAAGAAAGAGAAACAATACATTAGAACATAGCTGGAAAATTTTTGAATTGGAAGACAGCTGAACACTCAGAGTGTAAACAGGGAGACTTATACATGGAAAATAAGAGTAATTAAATTTATTTCACTTAGCATTTTGATCTCAAGGTGCACCCATTATCCTACAAACTATTCAAAGTTATCCTTCTTTATGGCAGAATAGTACTCCACTATGTATAAATTCCACATTTTCTGTATCCATTCATCTGTTGAGGGACATATAGGCTGCTTCGAAGATTTATGTGTTGGGAGTTGTGCTACCATAAATATGTGTATGCATGGATCAGTATAATATGCTGTCTAGCTCTTTTGAGAAGAGAACCAGAAGAGGAATATCTGGGTCAAATGGAATTTCTAATTTCAGTTTTTTGAGTAATCTCCATAGTGGTTTAACAGTCTACATTACAAAAAGAATTTGTTTGTCAAAAGATGCCTTCAACAGAGTGAAAAAGCAGGAGGAAGAATCTGTAACAGTTAACTAGCAGGTCATTAGCTCTCAAAATCAATTTAAAAAGCCAACATATGATCATTGTAAATTATGAATGTACTGAACTATCACTGCACTTCATGAATGAGTACAATTATTGTGTTATTCAAGAAGTATTTTTGTTTATGTATGTATGTGCATATTTGAAGTTTTCTTTTTTTGGGTGTGTATATGCATATTTGATTTTACAATAAATAGGTAGTAAATGTTACACACACACACACACACACACACACACAGAAGAGTGTGTTTTATGCTGCTGGGAATTAAACCCTAGGGCGTTGGGTAAGTCAGACAAGCATGCTAACACTGAGCTACATTCCCAAGGCCAATGAAGAAAATTTTTTAAATGTTTTGGAATATGGAACCTAGATGATTTGATAACTGCAGTATACATGTATTGAATTATCACACTGTACCCCATAACTATGTAGCATTAAAATAATAATAAAATACAAAATATTCAAGAAAAGAAATGGCTATAGAGTCATATAGACAGACTTCATTAAAGAGTCCCCAATGTAAAAAACTAATAATCCAATAAGAAACTGAGGATGGCTATAAATATCTCATAAAAGAAGAAATACAAAAAGTCTCAAAATGTGAAAATATGATGTCATTTTCAATCAGGAATATGTCACTGAAACAAGAAGATATCATTCAATTCCTACCAGATTAACCAAAATTTAAAAATCAGGCAAGCAGAATTATTAGCAACATGTGGGGCAATAAGAACTTGCATTCATGAGATCCATATGTGAGACCCATGCATTTTTTTTACTTATTAACACACTAATGGTTGACAAGAAAGTGTTTGTTTGAAAGACAAGCCCCAGCAGGTAAGAGTTCCAACAATACCATCAAAGTATTATGTAAGGAAACCCAATATGTACAAAGAAATTTGCCTAGAAGAAATGAGGCCCTTGTTAATGTATTCAACAATTATCTACATTAAGAATACATTTGGGCACTGTATTATTGATGTCCTGATCACCAAAAACAAAGCAAATCAAATGTCTCCTCTCCAGAGAAACAGTGACGTATGTTGTTAGTAAAATGATGGCTCAAGTCTTTTTTCTGCTTTTCATGTCTGTTATTAAATAATTTTTCCACAAAATTTTTTTTGCATTCAGGGGCTGGGGTGTAGCTCAGTGGCACAGTGGTCACCTAGCACTGGCCGGGCCCTGGGTTCCATCCTCAGCACCACAGAAAGCAAAGCAAAATAAATGCTCCTGCTCATACCTGACAGGGCGTATGAAGAAAGGTGTTCCAAAGAGCGCTTCTCACTACAGTGGAGATCGGCACTTACAATGGTCTCACCGTGGGTACCTTCTCACCAGTCCTACCTCTGTTCCCCATTCAAGTGGTGGAGGCCTCTGCAGTCCTGTGCGGCCTCCTAATGCCACCTGCAGGGGAAGCTTCAGCAACCATTCCCTGTGACTGGCATTATAAAAACCACACCTATCTACTTCAGAGCATGGGATCTACATACTCCACTGAGTCCCCCAAGGGTCCAATACTGCAGAGGGCAGAGTAGTTAGTCATCTCTGTGCAACTTCTGACTAAAGAGACAGAATGAAAAAGCTGGAGAGAATCTTTGTCCTTCCTCCTACACAGACTCTCCCTCAAGTTTAACCGGAAGAGGTCTCAAGTGACTGAACCACCACCTGTGTGTTCCTGTGAACCCATATACAGCTTGGTTAGCAACCACCTTATATTCCATTTCTCTCTTTTCCTGTCTGGCTTTTCTTTTGCCCTCATGCTCACTGTCATGAGATTGCACAGCCCACTAAAACCTCAACAAGGAAGCTCTGCTTCAGTCTTGGTGTTCCGGGGAGCACGAGCCAAAAGAGCTTGCTTGCTAGTGCCCAGCAACAGCAGAATGGAATATGGAATTGTGTAGGATGTTCTCACAACAGTTTAGGTGTAAACTGAGTGTACGAGTTACATGCAACATCATGGACTGAGCTTCAAAAGAAGTGTTATCAAAACCATGAGGGCACAAGGGATGGAGAGAGGGGAGGGAGGGCAGGGAAGGGGGATGGAAAAAAGAATTGAAAAAAACGGAAACAGAGCTTTTGCAAATGGAAAGGGTCTGAGAGTTGGAAGGGGCAGGGAGGGATGGGAGTAATATGGGGGGAAGAAAACAGGATGTGTTAGGTACACGTACCAGCTTTGCACAATAAGTGCAAACATGACTAATAAATTTTTTTAAAAAATTAAGTCACAGATGAACAGGTGCAATATCATCCTATATAAATAAAGGTAAAAACATGAAAAACAAAATAATATATCATTTAGAGATATTTATATATGACCTAGAAATACAATGAAAAGTCAAGGAATGGTTGAAATAAAATTCAGGCGATGGTGAGGAAGTTTATAGGAAGGAGGCTTCAAAGGACCTGTTCATGATTTATTTATTAAGATCAATGTTATTTGTACTATTTAAATTGTAAATATATGTTATATATATTCTTCTAAGTTTACTTCTGTGACTGTGTGGCTGACTCAGAGCTGTGCTAGCCAGTGGGTGCAAGAGTATCACTGGCTGGAGAAAAGATGAAAGTTCACAGTAGAGCAGGGGTGCAGCTTGGCGGCAGACTGCCTGCCGAGCATGCACAAGGCTCTGAGTTCAATCTCCCAAAATTTTAAAAATTCAAAGTATGGTGTTATGCCCTATATCTAACATGTCCCCTCAAAGCCTGATGCAGTCATAGGTGGGCAGTTTCACAGGTGGCTGGATCACGGTGTGTGAATGTGGATTAAGGGCGTGATGCTGGGATCAAGGGTGTGGATAACGGAATGCACTATAAAGGGACAGAAAGGAGGCAGGTTTTCTGCTGTTGCTTACTGCTTGCTGTTGCTAACTTCTGCTGGCCACACCAAGAGCTGTTTCTCCTCTGCAGTGCCCCTCTGTCATGCCAACCTGCCTTGGAGCCAGCTGACTATGGACTGGAACCTCTACAAACTGTGAGCTGACTAAACCTTCCCACACTTAACTTTGGGAGTTGGGAATTTTGTCCCAACAATGAGAAAAGTAACTAAGACACATGGTGTTATTGAGGGTGCTTTTGTGCCATCCATCACAAAGTGGAAAACTCATCAAGCATAACCATTGTTAACTTGGGCACGGCCTTCGCAGGCACAAGAAGCAAAAAGCATGTTGCTCTTCACCTCTCCCCACACTCTGCTTTCATGCTTTGTAAATGGCCAAAGCCATCCTCTGACAAGTGAAGACAAGCATCACACTCTTGCCCCTCTCCCTAGATTCCCTGAGCTTTCTCTCTGCTTGAAGTCAGCTGTGATAACAGCCTGAACTAGCATGTCTGTCCCTAGGAAAGAACAGGTTCTTCCAGGGCAGCCACTAAAGGCTCTAAAGCCTAAAGGAGGTCAAAAGTGGAGAGAGGGAGTAACCCAAGACATTCTGATTTCTCCCAGTGTAATATCATATATTCTGTGTTCGTGAACATAGTTATTCCTGCAGGGTATAGTTACACCAAGCCTAGCTCCTAAAATATTTTAAACAAACATCAAGTTTTACAAGATTAGTAACAGGATTTCATGTGGCACATTCTGAGGCCTCTCTGTGGCAAACATTTGTGTGTATGATCCCCCGAGACAAAATCTCCTTAACAAAATTGAGGTAAGGCTGGGGCTGCATCTCAACTGTAGACTGCCTGGCTAGCAAGCACAAGATTCCGAGTCCCACCTCCAGCACCAAAGACAAATTAAATCAAATTAAATTAAATTAAGTGAAATTAAAGTGAGGGAATCTGTGGCTGGAAAGGTGGAAGGATGCCCCCACACTCACTGACACAATGGTGTAAAATGAGGTGCTATAAAACACGATTCAATTTAGGGCTTTCCGACTTGATGAAGGTGCAAAAGGGATATGCATGAAAGAGAAGCTACTGTACTCTCGGCACTGTATTCGATAAATTGCATGCAGTATTCAGCACTTTATTATAACACAGCCTTTGGGTTAGGTGATTCTGCACACCGATTTGCTAATGAAAGTGTTCTGAATACATTTAATGTTGGCTAGGCCAAGCTGTGGTGTTTGGTAGGGAAAGTGTATTAAATGGATTTTATACTTAAAATATTTTCAACTTAATGGTGGCTTCTTTGCAAAGTAACCCCACCATAAGTTGTGGAGCATCTTTGTTCGAAAAATGACTCCACTCACCCACAGTCGGTGGAATTCTGCTTCTAGTCCTGGGTAAGTTTGAGAAGTTTCCACTACACAACACAGGTCTCCGGCTTTATTACAATAAGGAGGCTCATAGTGCTGGTGGCCAGGCAGAACCACCCGCCAGGGGGCCTGAGCTCATCCCTTCTGCTCTAGAAATTCTACACTATCTTCTCAATCTTACTCCCACTACAACTCAGTGAAATACACACACTTTTTACCCAGTTTAAAGAGAAAGAAAACAAGACTCAGAGAAATCACTCAAAACCCACAGTGAGTAAGTGACAAGGGCAACAAAATGCATGTCCCTGTCCGATTCAAAGGAATAGGGTCTGTCGGGGCACAGTTTGTAGCCTTCGACCTTAGTCAAACTCCCCAGTTTTCTTGGAGATAAAAACTATCAGTCTGCACTCCCACCAACAATGGAGAAGGGTTCCTTTCTCCCCACAACCCCGCCAACATTTGTTATTGTGTGATTTCTTGATAGCAGCCATTCTTTGTGGGGTGAGGTGAAATCTCAGTGTTGTTTTCATCTGCATCTCTCGAATGACCAGTGATGTGGAACATTTTTTCATATGTTTACTTGTTGCTTTTACTTCTTTGTCTGAGAAATGTCTGTTCATTTCAGATGCCCATTTTTGAATTGGGTCTTTATTTTGGGGGGCTGACTGTTTTGAGTTCTTTATATAGTCTAGATAGTAGTCCTTTGTCTGAGGAGCCGTTGGTAAATTTTTTTTTCCCACATTGTAGGTTGTCTCTTAGTTCTGTTGATGGTTTCTTTTGCAGTGCAGAAGCTTTTTAATAAGATGAGATCCCACTTGTTGATTCTTTCTGCTAATTCCCGTGCTACTGAGGATTTGTTCATAAAGGACTAAAGGTGTAGGGACAGTGAGAAGGGTAGAGGAAGGGGAATAAGAGAAAGGGAAAAATTATGAGAAAATGTAAAAATGGAATTAAAGTGTTTGTAGGTGGGGAGGGGAGGAGGGGGTGAAGGGAGGGTGGGGACAAGGGGAAATAATGAGAACCAAGACCTGTCTTGTAAAGGTACAAGATCCCAGTAATGAATGTAACTGTACTGTATACCTAGAATGTACCAATAAATTCAATTTAAATAAAGAACTACCAACACTTCATCTCCTTGAAAAAGACAGATTTGAGTCTTTATTCTTACAGTCTGACAATCCATGTTGAATGAGTGCTAAGTATTCACTCAATCGCCCACTAACCTCTACCAGGACATGTTCATATTTGTTATCACTTAATATCAGTGGTTCTCAAAACTCAAGTGGTATAAACAGCATCTGGGGAGCCCATGAGAAATGCAGACTTCAGACCCTGACAGGTAGGAGATTACAACTCAAAGGGCTAAAGTTTACACCTAAGAATTTGCATCTTTACCAAGCTCCTTATGCAACTTTGATGGATATTGTTTCTTAGCCACACACTGAAGAACACTATTCTTTATCTTATATCATATGTATTCTACATAAAAAGTAATCAAAGCACAAAAGCCCTCTTACCTGTAGCACCACTTTGCTCATTTCTTCTCGGTTACAAAATGATGGAACCCAATTTTGTTCATCAGCAGGGACCGGTGAACTGAGATTTTCTTTAGAAAGGAAGAAAGGACAGAAAAGCGTTATATTAAACTTATTAGCTATGGGCATTAGATTTTTTTTTCACAGTTATAATTAATGTTATAGAAAGGACTCATGAGACATGGTGAGTCTTAGTGAAGGATCTAATGTAGACCGATTCTCCTTATAAATGATCACAAGCATGGACATGTCAGAAAATGAAAAAGACCTCAAGATCATTCAACTAAATTTCTACTCTACATTATGACTTATCCAGTAACTATGATTTTTCAGCTTTCAGTTATTTCCTTCTCTTGGATTCTACCCAAACCCAGGATCCTTAATATCCCAGATAAGGTCAAGATCTCTACAAGGACCCAGACCCTATCCTCTGGCTAAAACATACAATTCCACTCTTTAGCTGCATCTAACTAAGCCTGGAGGAAGAGCCCTTAAGCACAGTATCTTCAGGCCTTACCTGATGTGTCTGAGAAGCTGCTGGCTGCCTCTCATTCCCAGCTACCCCATTCTGCAAGGCTTCCTGGCTCTCCCAATCATACCTACTCCACTAACTTCATCTGGGGAGGGGCTTCACTCTCAGGTGGCCTTTAACATTCAAATTAATGAACAGTAGTTCACCTTCCTCATTAAGAAAGGAGGGGCTCATATCACCCAACTTTGATCCCCATTACAAATGCAGACTGCCCTGACAAGGGGTCATCTGGAGGGTTCCTCCTACTTTCCCAGGGAATCTGAGTCTCAGATACATTCCTTGGGGTACACTGGGCCAGAAGGTGGTCGTGCCTGAGTAGAAGAGCCCGGAACCTCACTGCAGATAGACGGGAAGAGGATGTGTACACTGCAGGGGAGCAGAATGAGAGGAAAAGGAAACTGTGCTAATGAGGAACCTGACTCCAGTTCAGTGTTCCTGAACACTGCCCCAGCCTGGGGACGGGGCTCATAGACCACGTGAGTCTCCCACAGTTACTGTCAGAAGCCAGCATCAGATCCAAGCCAAACCCTTCACCATACCTCACTGGGCAGCGGGGTGCTGAGGTCACAGGAGGACTCCATGATTGTCATTAAAGGAACAAATATTTATGGAGCTCTCCTTCCTACTTGTCAGAGTTGGCAAGGAAGAAGATACAGCAGAAACAAGGCACAGTGACCATCCTGCTGGGCCTTACACACTGGTTGGGCAGGACAGACAGATGATGGACACACAGACAGGGGAACAGATCATTTCAGGCATCTGCAAGTATGAGCACTGAGACTGTGCCATCTGGGGAAGCCTGACTGAGACAGAAATGTAATGAAAGGATCTGAATGACAAGAAGGCAGCCACATGACAACACCAGATCACAACATCTCTCAAGCAGGGGGATCAGTAAGTGCTGAGTGAAGCAGGGAAGGATTCTGCCCATTTTAAAGAAAGGAGGTCAAGTGGGTGATGGGGAAAGAACAGAGGGTGGCACAATAGTGAAGTCAGCAACAGAAAGGGTCCTAGCATGGAAGGTATATGGCAAGGAATTGGCTTTTAATTCAGAGTGAAACATGAAGTACTTTTAAGCAGAAGAGTGGTGTGGTGAATTTTTAACACATCACACTAGCTGCTTGTGGAAAATAAAATAAATAATAGAGAGAGCAAGAGTGGAGAAGCAGAAAGTCTAGCTAGGCACTTCCTTCAAAGGTGAGAGATGTGGACCTGGGGAACTGCTGGTGATGATAGAGAATTCCAAGCACGTAGGATCCAGAACAAGTAGTGTAACAGTAACCAAGGTTGACCTCAATACTCATACCTGAACAATGCTGAAACAGATTTAAGTGTTCTCACCAGCAAAACCAGTAAGTATAAAGTCTGGCTGACAACCAGAGTCAGCAGATGCCCAAACGGTGTGCCACACAGCACAAGTACATGCACTTTTTATTTGTCAATTAAAAAGAGAAAGTGCAAGATATGACACAGCCTGGATGAGAATGATAACACCAAGGCTATGCAAGTAGTGAGAAGAGAATGGGCTATAGAGTTGGTTGAAAGGAGGAGCCAAAAGGGTTCGCTGAGAGTTTGGAGGAGGACATGAAAGAGTCTGAGGTGAGTTTGAGTCAGTGAATTTGAGTGAATTGTGAGTTTGAGGTCAGCCTGGGCTACGTGGAGAGACCCCAAACAAACAAACAAACAATATAAATAAATTAATTCCAGATGAATAAAAATGAAGAAAGCTTGCTTAATAAAAGAGTTCCTCAGTGGCCTTGGTAGCTTCTGCATTAAATAGCCAATTAAAGAAGTTGCAAAGGAAACTCTCCTGCTGACTCTATGACGAGTATGATTCTCGAGTATGGAGCTCAGGGAAGAGTCTGGGCTGGACACAGGATTACAAAATAGGGATTAGCTATGTCTGGACAGCTTGTCACAGCAAGGGACTGATGAAGACTACTTGGGAAGTGAGCACAGACAGAAAAGAGAAAAAATATCCAAGGTCTCAGCCCTGGCACATGCCAATGCTTGCAAGTTGAA
The DNA here is from genome assembly GCF_012274545.1 of Fukomys damarensis. NCBI lineage: Eukaryota > Metazoa > Chordata > Mammalia > Rodentia > Bathyergidae > Fukomys > Fukomys damarensis. Next base: position 125,554,920 of record NW_022900951.1, on the reverse strand, counting down.
ATATGGGAAGAGGTGGAATAAAAAAGACAGAAAAGCATCAGCCAATGGGCTATGAGAGAAAGCCAGGGAGTGTGTGGTCCCAGAAGCTGAGAGAAAGGTATTTCATGAAGCAAGGACTGTACTCCGGTAGGCTGAGGCAGGAGGATTGCAAGTTTGAGCCCAATCTGGACAACTTACCAACTCAATGAGGTCCTGTTACAAAATATAAAATAACAAAAGGGCTTGGGATGTAGCTTGGTGTGAAGATCTGAAGATCATGGGCTCAATCCCCAGGGCTGTTTAATGTATTTGAAATATCAATTAAGACAAGGGCATTGTGGAGAACACCTGACAAAGTAGGTGGAGTGGGGTGGGGAACAGTGGCCAGTCTGCCCTGAGCGCTGCACAGGATGGGAAAGAACGGATGGGACGTGAGGAAACAAGGTCTATGAAATAACTCCAGGGACTTTTGCTGTGAAGGAGGGCTCAGAAATATAGCAAGAGCTGGAGATGTCCTGGGGTCAAGAAAACATGGTTAAGATTAGAGATTAGCTCAGCACGAGTCCATACAGATGGGCCTGATGCACACCTGCACTGAGAGCTCTGCTATGATCAGAGGATCACTGGTGTTACTTTGCAGGCTCAGGGCTGTATCTTCCCCCTTAAGTCTTACTGTACACCTCACCTGTAAATGCCCAAGACACAAAACTTGGCACTACCATTTCCCACATATGCTTCTGCTAATGTTCATTTTTGTACTCCACTTTTGCACAAACCTTAGGGCTACGTGATGCGCTAAAAATAAGCAGGAATGGAGAGGAACAAAATATCTGTGAAATTAAAAGGTTATTTAAGAAGAGATGCCTTGTAGTCATGGATGGCTTCCCAAGAAGGCCTGAGGAGAAGGAAGGGGCCTATCTGCCCCACCCACCACTCATTTTCAATGTAGCCAATGAGAAAGCAGTAAGTTAGCTAGGGTGCCCAAATCCAACCTTGTTTAATGATGGAGACCGCAGTAGACATCTGGTTCTCATTCTCAGAGGGGGTCTGGCTTCTGGTCAGAGAGGTCTGGCTCTTTGTTGAATAGATCTGGCTCTCTGCTGAAGAAGAGCTCTGGATGGTGAGAGGGGAGACATGGCTCACTGCTGAAAAAGAGCTCTGGCTCTCTGTTGAAGAGGAGGACTGAATCATAGAATGGGAGGTCTGGCTCACTGTTGAAGTGGAGGTCCTGATCACTGTTGAAGAGGACATCCCGCTGGTTGTTGCAGAGAAAGTGCCGATCGCTGTTGAAGAGGAGGTCAGGCCCAACTGTGCCTTGTCTCCATCACCACTTTTAGGGCATTCGTGACGTTGCATCAAGGTGTGAATCTGCTCAAACACCGTGTAACCGTATTCCTCTGTCAGATCTTCATCTTTATCAGGCGGGCTCCTAATTGACAAAACTACCAAGATCAGTAATGGCAAGGGTATGGCTAGGAATTCAGACAACACAGCAACAGGAGGTGGGGAATAAGAAGAGAGAAAAACCGATGCTTGTACCAATAATTGAGCCAAAGTCCAGCCCTTGATTCCATGGCATAATAACACCTATTGCCAACAGGGGCAGTGACGTAGGCCTAAAATCCTAGCTGGCTGGTAGCCTGAGGAAAGAGGACTGTAAGTCTGAGATCACCCCAGGCGACTTGATGAGATTCTGTCTCCAAATAAAATTGAAAGACCTATTGCTATTAAAATAAGACATGCAAGCTGACTTGATTGCCCCTAGATGGTGAGTCCCTTATGTGAGGGGCCATATCTGTGCCCATGTCTTCCAGAGCAATCAGCACAGGGCCTAGCACAATGGCTCAAGAATTACATAAATCCACTGAGTTCAAATTCATTTGAATTTAAAGGTAGAGGCACCACAGACTCTCACCTGCTTTAACAAGAGTAGTTCTGATTAGTAAAATTCTTTCCCACTGACCCATAATTACCCAAGGCTCTCTCAAAACAAAAGCTCCTTCTCAGAGAGACAGCTCAGCCAAAAAATGTCACTTAAGGGGTTTTGTTTTTACTTTTAAAAACTACTGATCATACTGAAAATCTTGACAAAACTTTTTGATTGGTGCACTTGAATTTATTTTAGACATTTGATCTGGCAAAATAAGTTAATTTATCTTTTCAATGCCAAACAAATTTAAGCCCTAGGCAAGCCTAGCCTGTCTGCACAGCTTGTATTCCCACAGGGCACCAAACATTCAGTCCCGTAGTGTCACTGGGTGTGAAACAAGCACAGGGAGTGGGCAAAGGTTTGGACATAACTATCAGCCAGTTAGGAATTCATACCTCTTTGTTTCCCTTTCATCTCCCTCCATTTTCCAGTGAAACAATGACAGATTCTGAAATCAGAGTAGAGCAACATTTTTACTAAAAAGTCATTTTGTGGTGAATCACAGGAAAGCAATAAGGTTAATCAAAATTTTCAACTGCATAACTCTTTCCATTCAAGGGATGCCTTCTTTTTTCACTTTTCATTAATGTTTGCAATACATAAATAGCTGCCCTTGCTTTGGGGGACTAGTACACATACGTAACATATCCTGATCACATCAGGCTCCTTTCGCCTTCCTTCCTCTCCCCATCCCCATGCTCCCCTTCCCCACTTCCAAAATCTCTGCTGCCAATTTCTTCTACAACATAGGCTATCATTAAGTACCAATAATCCCTTCACATCATGTAGGTATGGAAGTCTCACTTTATTGTGTTACTTCTCCACAAATATCTTCAATGTTACAAACAATTGTATCCATAAAAGTCATAAAAAAATTCTGTGAACTCAGACAATTGAATTCAGTAGTCAAATATTCATGAGTTTAAGTCCATGCCTTTAAATTCATTTAATTTTTACTCTTTTCAAGGCCAAGGGAAATGAATCTGTAAGAGGAAAGCTTCATATCTACAATGTCCATGCTGCCACTGACAAGAACTGTGCGTACTTGTGACAGCAGAGATAGCCTGGCAATATGAAACAATGGCCCTAAAATCATCAAAGTGCTCTGTTTCAAGCTGTGTTGTTAGATTCTCACATCATCTCAAGCCCAAAGCCCCAAAGTTGAGGTCGATGACTTTCAAATGTATGTTAAGAAGAAACAGCCAGGTGTGGTGGTACACACCTACAATCCCAGCACTCTGGGAGGCTGAGACAGGAGGGTGGCAAGTTTGAGTCCATCCCGGGCAATTTAGTGACTTAGGGAGACCTTGTCTCAAAAGAATATTTTTAAAAAGAGCTTGGGAATATAACACAGTGAGAAGGCCCTGGGCTCAATTTCTAATACTGCATTGGCCTTGGGGTTCCAACACAGTCTTAGACTGTACACCCCAAGTGTAGAGTAGTTATACCACGTAGGTTTGCATAACTGCATACCATCATATTCGTGCTATGGCAAGTCAAGTGATGACACATTTCTAGGAGCATATTCTCATCATTACGTGATTTGAAACAATAGTTCAGCAAGGTTGCCATCTACAAGAGTAACACTTAAAACTTAAATTCAAAGGAACCATCACCTATCTTCTCGGGCAAAACTGACTAAGGAACGAATTTCCCATCAGGAACTGGCAGGCAGCTACAGCAGTGACATGAAATCCTGTTTGAAGACACCCCACAGTGGGCTGCATATGCCTGTGATCCCCGGCATGACAGTAGATCCGAAACGAGTCCTACGATAATCCCAGCCTTCTGCCTCTACACTTCTGGCCCTTGCTGCTGGGAGAAGAGTCTCAAGTCAAAGGCTGTGCTCTCACTAAGTTTCGGACACAGGCAGGGGTTCAGAGGCCAAATGGCGAGAGTTTGTGGAGCTACTGGGAAAGAAGGAGCTCTGAAGATTTGCCTAAGGGACCTGGCTAATCTTGAGCCAAATGCTCAGCTATGTATTACAAGGTGACATTCTACCAGCCCAATCACAGCAAACCTCCCCAAGGAAAGAACAAGCCCTGAATTTGAAACCAAGCAGCAGTTGCAGCTCATGCATACCTAGAAGACCTTAGAGGTGCATAAGGCCAAGGTGGAGGAAAAGGACTGAAAAGGCCATCTGAAATACATGTACGGAGGGGGTCCAACAGTCTGTGCAGAGGAGGGGCCACGCTGCAGCTACTCAGAGAAAATCAACTAAAAGCACAGGTAACTGGAAGAAAGGGGGGGACAGACATCCTGACACCAGAATCTGGAAAAAGAGACGAGTAGATCAAATAAAACATAGGCACAGGACTTCATAAAACAGTGCGTTAGCCCACAGGGCTGCCAGCAGCAAGGCGGTGCCAAGCAAGAATGGCCATACTGAGAAGTCCTGAGAAACTCACAGACTGAAAGGGTAGAGCTGGGAAAATCTTCCACACAGAGGACACTGCCACCTAGCAGCAAATTTCATGGCACACACAGAGGCCAGAGACCAGACAGGCCACCAGACCTCTCTCCTTTTTTCCCCCTCTGTCATGGTCCTAGAAGCCAACTGGAAACCCTAGACAGCAAAGTTAGGGAGTGCAGCACAGAGGAGTTGAGGAAAGAAGGCATAGGCCACTAATAGCTTGAGAGAAAGACACAGGTGCGTAGGTCATAGGTCAGCACTCAGCCCCAGCAGCTGCAGGCTGAATTTGCAGCAGCAGTGGTCAGGATAGAGATATGCACCAGTGGGGCTGAAACAGGAGGCCCGTGCAAAGGCCAAGTGGAACCCACTGTACACAGGACTGGGAAAAGCCCCGAAGGCACCAGGACAACTACCAGTAAGGAAAATTGGATGAGCCAGCTGCTGGCTGAAGACGGGACCCAGCTCCCACCAAATCAGTCCTGAACCCAGCACCAATCCTACTGCAGACTTGGCAGGGGTACACAGCACAAACTGGGGACACTACCTGCCTTGGACACTACTACAGAACTGTGGACACCAGAGGAATTTTATTTTTTTTATTTTTAAAAATTTTATTAATTTTATTGATACAATTTAGATATACATAATGATTACATTTGTCATAGAAAATTTGTACCTATACACAGTATAGCCTAATTCCTTTTTTTCCCAATCCCCTCCCCTCTTAAGTCAAACCCCTCTTCCCCTAATGAACACAGACACAAAAGTCTGCAACAAAATACTGGCAAACAGAATGTAGCAAATCATCAAGAAGGTTATACATCATGACTAAGTAGGATTCATCCCAAGGGTGCAGGGACAGTTCAACACATACCACTTGATAAAGAGACAAAGACAAAAATCACATGATTGTCTCATATACAGAAAAAGCATTTCACAAAATCCAATACCCTTTCATGATTAAAAACAAACCCTACAGAAAATTGGAATAGATGGTCCTTACATCAATCTTATAAAAGCCATCTATGACAAACTAACAGTCAGCATGATACTGAACAGTCAAAAACTGAAAGCTTTCACTCTAAAATCAGGAACAAGATAAGGATTCCACTATCAACACTCCTGTTCAGTACAGTTCTAGAAACATTAGCCAGAGCAATTAGACAATAGAAAGAAATAAAAGGAATAAAGATCAGAAAGAAAGAAGTTAAATTATCATCATTTGCAGATGACAAAATTCTCTACATGGAAGACCCCAAAACTCCACCAAAAGTCTTTTAGATTTAATAAACAATTTCAGTGGAGTAGCTGAATACAAAGTCAACACTCAAAAATAAATAGCATTTCTGTACACAAATGACACTCACTGAGAAATAAATTAGGGAAACAGCACCTTTCAAAATAGCATGGAAAAAATGAAATACCTGGGAATCACTTTAATGAAGGAAGTAAAGGGCCTTTATATTGAAAACTACAGTACTCTGAAAAAGGAGATTAGAAAAAGGAGGATACCAGAAAATACAAAAATATTCCTTATTCTTAGGTAGGAAGAACCAACATAGTGAAAATGGCCATACTCTCAAAACTGTTACACAGATTTACAGGCAATCTCAATCAAAATACCATTAGCATACCTCACAGAACTAGAGAAAACATTCCTAAAATTCATTTGGAACCAGAAGAGACCTAGAAAAACAAAAACTATTCTAGGTAACAAAGGCAAGGCAGGGGTCATCACAATCCCTGGCTAGAAATTATACTACAGAGCTACTGTGACTGAAAAAATAGCATGGTATTGGCAAAATGGAAAAAAAAAACGGACCCAAAGATCAATGGAACAGAATAGAAAATGTGAAAACAACCCTCACTGGAAGAAAGATAGCTTCTTTAATAAGTGGTGTTGAAAAAACTGGCTTTCCACATGCTGAAGACTAAAACTAGACCCCCTACCTCTCATCATGCACTAAACTAAAATCAAAATGAATCAAAGATCTAAATATTAAAACAGAAATACTAAATCCTCTGGAAGAAAGAATAGGTAAAACTCTTGAGGACACAGGGTTAGGCAAAGCCTTCATGAACAAAACACAGACCACATGGGAAATACTATAAAGAATCAACAACTGAGATCTCATCCTATTAAAAAGCTTTCACACAGCAAAGGAAATCACCAAAAGAGTGAAAAGACAACCCACAGAGTAGAAAAAATTTTATCCAGTTATTCCTCAGCCAAAGGACTAATATCTAGAACATACAAAGAATTGAAAAACATCAGATCCCCCAAATTTAAAGACCTAATCCAAAAATAGGCATCTGAAATTAAGAGACACTTCACAGATGAAGAAGTACAAATGGCAAATATGTGAAAAAATGTTCAACGTCACAGGTCATCTGAGAGATGTAAATTAAAACAATGCTGAGATTCCATCTCACCCCAGAAAGAATGGCTGCTATCAAGAAACCAACCAACAGCAAATGCTGGCAGGGCTGTGGGGAAAAAGAAACCCTTCTCCACTGTTGGTGGGAGTGCAGCCTGGTGCAATCACTGCGGAAATCAGTATGCAGATTCCACAAAGAACTAGGATTAGAGGTCTCATTTGACCCAGCTATGCCCCTGCTGGGTATCTTCCCAAAAGAATAAAAAGCATCATACCACAGTGATGTATGCACACCCATGTTTAAATAGCTAAATCTTGACTATATCTCAGTTTGTAATAGCTAAATCTTGGAAACAGACCAAATGTCCCTCAACCGATGAATGGATAAAGATGTGGGTTTTTTATGCAATGGAGTGCTACTCAGCCACAAATAAGGATAAACTTGAGACCTTTCCAGCTAAATGGGTGCACTTTGAGACTATGCTCTTAAGTGAAATGAATCAGACACATGTTTAAATATCGTCTCTTTGCTGTGAGAACTGAAAGGGTAAAGAAGGACCAAAATGTATAGTAGATAATGTGAAATAGAAAAAAATGGTACAAAAGGCAAGGGGAACAAGCAAGGGGGGAGAGAGAAAAAGAAGGGAAAATGAGAAGAAAAAAATGGAAAATAAAACACTTGTAACTGTAGGTAAGGGAATGGCTCTGGCGCAGATCCCTTCCTTAGCATGCTCAAGGCCTAGGTTGCATCCCCAGCATTGCAAAAAAAAAAAA
>NW_022900951.1:125545031-125547381 GCF_012274545.1 Fukomys damarensis | reverse complement strand
TCTTTTTTAGATTCCCAAAAAGTTGAGGCAAAGAACAACAGTTGAATAAATAGTGGTCAATTTTTTATAATAGATGAAAAAATATACACTTGTATATCCAAAAAGCTCAAGAAATCAAAGAAAATGAACACAAAGAAAGACACATGGCTAAAGAAAACAGAAATCTACATTTAACACAGGAAAAAGAATGACCTCTGTCTCATCTCTCACCAGAACCACTCAAGCCAAAAGACAATAAAAAGTCTTTAAAGCAAAAATATAGCCCGTGAGGGAAATGAAAATAAAAATATTTTTCAGGTAAACAAACTCTGAAAAATGTCGTAGCCACCATCGCAGCATTACTAAAAATGCTAAAGGAAATGTTTCCAGTAGAAAGAAAACAGTACCAGGTGGAAATTCAGGCCTACCTAAAAGGAGTGAAAAGCACTGGCTATAATATATATGTAGGTAAATACAAAAAAAGCTTTTCTTTTTAAATTTTTTAAAGTTCACATTCTTACACTGGTTCAATTGAGAACTTGTTCACTTTACAGTGCTACAAAAGTAAGATACAGTAGTAGACACCTTTTCATTTTTAGTACAATATTCATTAAGTTACTGGAGCTATTGAACAGTTTACAAAAACAGTTTACTTAGTGTCAGACGATACCCACACTGTCCAACAGTAAGCTAAGGTAAGTGTTCCCAGTGCATTTAAGGTAGGTGAGCATAAGCTGCGATCTTCTGTATGATAAGGGTATTAAGTGCACTTTTGACTTAATGATATTTTCAATCACGACAGGCACATGGGATGTGACCCCTTCGTAAGTTGCGGAACATCTGTGCTATAGGGTTAATAAACATATGCAGAAGTAAAATCCATGCCCATAATAGTCAAAAGGACCAAAAAGTGAAAAAAATTATACTATTGTAATGTTCCTCCATTATACATGAAACAGTACAATATTAATTCATGAGAGACTAATAAATTAAAATGTACATTAGAAACTGCCTAGAGAAACAAATACAATGCACAGAGATACAGATTATAAATCAAATGAAGAAATCAAATGAAATACTAATTAAATCCAAAAGAAAGTAGAAAAAGACGAAAGGACGAAAGATCAAATAAGACAATCAGAAAAAAAAATATACCGAGATAGTAGGCTTAAAGTTGACCTTATAAACACTTGTATTAGCTAGCAATAGGAAGAACACAGAAATATAAAGTCTGAGATTATCAAGCCCAAACCATGCTTCCACAAGAAGCTAAAATAATTATGAAGACAGAGCTAGAAGAAAAATGGGACAGAAACATAGGTGCCGTCCAGGCCGAATGACAAAGGGAAGGACTAGCTATACGACTGCCTGAGATCAGGAATCAACCTACGGAAACGAAAGGACTTTCCGTAGAGAAAACAGTCAGTCAAGAGGGCTTAACAACCCCACGAAGCTTCCCAAAGAGCTAAAAACTGGGAGAAGTGAAAGAGGAAATAAATGGATCCACACTTACCAGTCAGTGAGTTCCCACTCTTCTCTCAGGGATCAGTGGGAGGAATAAACCCCCAATACACGAGGACGCAGAACCGGAATGTCACCAGGACTAGCTCAGCCGCGTGTGTGCTAACGGCAAACATCCGGGCAACTGCAGAATTCCGCGCACAAGCATCCATTATGACGCAATGCCTGCCGCTAGCTCACTGAAAGATCGCTTGATTACCGCGCGAGGCCCTGATTCACTCCCCAGCCCCGCAAAAATAAAATAAATTAAATTCAAAGTTCAGTACACATTGGTACATAAAACCAGGTTCAATAAACATAAAGTATTAAAATCCTAAACGTTATGTTTTATCTTACTACGGCAGAATTTAAGTAACAAATCAAAAATTAATAAATATTAGAAAATCCCCAAATATTTTTTAATGAAATAGCAAACTTATAAGGTATTTGTGAATCCAGAGGAAATTTAAAAATAGTTCAAACTGATTATGAAAATTATTTGAATCTCCAAAATACTAAAGATCTGATTGTAATTTCTTAAGATTATGCCTGTATAGTACTATACATTTCTATTAGGAAATGTTCTCTCTCTAATTACTGAACTCACTTTTTCATATTTTAAATAACATTTATGAGGTTTTTCATGTAGAAAAAGTTGGAGGAAATTTAAAAATAGTTCAAACTGATTATGAAAATTATTTGAATCTCCAAAATACTAAAGATCTGATTGTAATTTCTTAAGATTATGCCTGTATAGTACTATACATTTCTATTAGGAAATGTTCTCTCTCTAATTACTGAACTCACTTTTTCATATTTTAAATAACATTTATGAGGTTTTTCATGTAGAAAAAGTTGTATAGCTTAGTAG
>NW_022900951.1:125528875-125544993 GCF_012274545.1 Fukomys damarensis | reverse complement strand
GGCAGAATTTAAGTAACAAATCAAAAATTAATAAATATTAGAAAATCCCCAAATATTTTTTAATGAAATAGCAAACTTATAAGGTATTTGTGAATCCAGAGGAAATTTAAAAATAGTTCAAACTGATTATGAAAATTATTTGAATCTCCAAAATACTAAAGATCTGATTGTAATTTCTTAAGATTATGCCTGTATAGTACTATACATTTCTATTAGGAAATGTTCTCTCTCTAATTACTGAACTCACTTTTTCATATTTTAAATAACATTTATGAGGTTTTTCATGTAGAAAAAGTTGTATACAGCTTAGTAGTTAAAGAAAATGTAGTGTTTATATACAATGGAGTATTACTCTGCTAAAAAGAAGGATAAACGAGTCTTTTTTTGGGGGGGGGGTTTGTTTTTTGGTTTTTGGTTTTTTTTTGTACCTGGGATTGAACTGGGGTCCTTGTGCTTACAAGGCAGGCCACCGAACCGCTGAGCTAAATCCCCGGCAAACGAGTTATTTTTGGAAAATGGAAGCATTATGCTTCGAGACCATAATGCTAAATGAAATAAATCAGGCACATAAGCTTCAACATCACATTTTTAAAATATGAGAAACACAAAATTAAGTAAAGAGCAAAATAAAAGATAATAGGAAGTAGAGAGATGGTCTTTTATAGATGAGGAGATCAAGAGATGGGGGAGGAGGGAAGGAGGAAAAGTGAAGGAGATGAAAAAGGAATTAGGATGGATCATCTATATGTGCTAACTCTCCACAAGGAATGTAATCATTATGTACCACAAAGATGCACTAATAAAAAGTTTTAAAAATTTAAAATGAGAAGAAACACTAAATAGAAAACAACAAGGCTGAACTGGAGCACACAATGAAGACCTAAATATGTGGAAAGATATTCTGTGTCTATGGACAGGAAATTCCACTATCAAATTGATCAGATCATGCAAATTAAAATAATTATGATCAAAACTCAGTAAGTTTGTTTTATTATGCTTTGCTTTTCCATGCAATTTCACTTGAATTACAAAATTCCTGGACCAGGTAAAGAACCAGAAACCTCCACAGTAATTCTGAAGAACAGTCCCCCTAATGACACACCCTTATCAAAAACTGTCACAAAGCTACGGCACTTAGGATAGAGACACGTGTAAGAATAGACAGGAAGGAACAGAGTCCTGCACAAGCTACAACCAGTTGCATCACAAAAGAAGCATTATAATTTTAAAGTTTCTACCACAGAAAAAGAGCATTTCATACCTCCTTTTCTGAGTCTTGGGTGACCAAGTTTGTTTGCAAGCTCTTTCAAGACAGGAGTCAGGCTTGTTTGTCTATGACAGAGCCCCTGCTGGAACAGACACTCTGAACATCGCTGTGTGTCTGGCCACTCTACTCCCCCATGGCGAGAGGCAGGCACAAACCCTGGGGTACTGATGCCCCTCTCCCATCAGTAATGCCTTCTGGGACGCAGTCATGAATGAATATGGGAAGGCTGAAAAAGTCTAATTAAAAAATAAGTCCAAGAGGAGCCAGCTGTCCTAAGAGCACAGCTAAGAAATGCATATCTCTTTCCAAAATCAGTGGAAAATAGTCTAAGATCTCATCAAATTTTATTACTGAAAAACAACTTAAAGGGCAAGAGAACCACACTTACAAAGACTTTTTTTTTTTAAAGGTGACCGAGCATGGTGACACACACCTGTCATCCTAGCAATTGGGAGGCTGAGGCAGAAGGATGGCTGTGAATTCAAGGCCAAATAAAAGGTACAAGGTATGCTGTTTCCATTCACTTTTAATTAGGGGGGAGACTGTGTGCATGTGTGTCTACACTTACATACATATGTAAGTGGTTCTGTTCACTGACTAGATTCGATTAGGCTCTCTGCAGTAGAGAATCACTTCTGACTATTATGATACAAGATGATGAACGTTTAGTTGAGACAAGGTTTACAGTCAGAAAAAAAATGCTGTTAATTCAGTTCATGTTAATTCAGCTCATGTTAATTTAGTCTCAAAAGCGCCATGTCCCAAAAAGCTGATCGGGCTTCCAGCTCAGGCTCCACGGTGGTGCCAACCTGCTCTGGAGACAAATTACTTACTGATCACATCTGGGGTGCTGATCCCATGTTCCCGAAATGTGGATCAGGGGCCAACTGTAAGGCTGATGTGACATGCGAAGTGTCATCATTGCCTAGTATAAGCTTTTAAACGCCCAGGCTGAGGGCCAGACATGAGCCCTCTGAGGTTGGGCCTCACTCTTTAGGTCCCCCACCGCTCTGGGGACTTTGCAGTGCAGCAGAATCACCACACTGGGTGAAACAAAAGGAGGAACAGAGTAGCAAGCCGTGGACCCTCTGCTTGCCAACCTAGAAGAGTAGGGAAACATTTAAAAGCACTGCAATTCCAAGAATGTACGTAAATACCTCAGGGATGACGACTTTCCCAGCAGATTCGCTACAAATTCAGTCAAATAACTGTACTCATCCTCCTTGATCTGTTCTGTTTCAACACTTACCAAGCTGACTTTTCACACAGTCCTCAGAGAAACACCTACATTAGTGACACTATTCAGTTTGAAAGAGAGTAACGTTTGCCCAGGACTAGGAGTCCAAATTCCTTTGATTCTCCTCACCCAGATTACATATCTATCTATCCCTCCCCATCTCTTTCCCCCTCCGTCTTTGTGGCACTGGGGATGGAACCCAGGGCCTTCACACTAAGCTACATCCCTAGCTCTTTTCATTTTTTGAGACAGAGTTTCACTAACTGGTTAAGTTGCCCAGGCTGGATTGAAACTGGCACTCCTCCTGCCTCAGCTTCCCAGAGTGCTAGGATTATAGAATCCATCATCATGCCTGAAAGACTGTATGTTTTATTTCATATAAAAATCTCAGTGTTTACAACACCATCCGGTTGATTTTCTTTTCGTGGTGGTGGGGATGGTGCGCATGGTGGCAAACAAGCTACCCACTGAGCTCAACGCCAGCCTCTTTCGTGAGCTTCTCAGTGGCTACAGAGGCTGCTGAAGGGCCTGTCTGTGAAGAGTCTATCTTATGAAAACTCCTTGTTACAAGGGTGGCCGAAAAAGAATTTTCCAACACTGTATATGCTGTAAGAACTTAATCATGCAAACATGATAAGCAAATGAACAAACAGAATGCTGGGTGAAAAAAGATTCAGAAAGAAAGCAAAATCTTTAGAGACAGATTTTAGTTAATGTTGATTGTGGAAAATTAAACAAATTTCAGCACATTTTTGCAGTACCAGATTAAACCCAGGGCCTTTGCACTGAGCTATACATCCCTGGCATTTTTTATGTCTTATTTTGAGACAAGGTCTCACTAAATGCTAATTGCCCAGGCTGGGCTCATACTTAGGATCCTCCTGCCTCAGCCTCCCAGAGTGCAAGCATTACAGCTACTTTTTGCACTTTCAAAATATACTGTAATTAATATTTCTGGAAGATAATCACGGACACCGGTGTGGAACAGTGACGCCTCGCCTTTGGAACTGATCCGACCTGATTTTAAATTTGAACACTGCCTGTTCATTTCTATGTGACCTCGGTGTACCCCTCAGCCTCTGTGCATGCCAGTGACCGCAAATCCAAAGTAGGTGTCGTCATACCTACGTGTCAAGGTATCTGTGAGAACGAAGTGAAGGCACCTGAGGCGGTTAGCACGGGACTGGCTCCTAGGAGCCATTTCATAAACGACAGCTTTGCTCCCAGGCCATGAAGGGCAGTACTCAATCTACAGGAATGTGGGAGGGTGCAATTTGCTCAGAGAGGGAACGTGTAGTGACACAGAGAGGCTCCCTGATGTCACCTGCTGTGGAAAGAATGAAGGAATCATGTGGAGACAAATCTCCCCCCAGCGGGCCAGCTGGAGAAGTCCAGTGTGTTAGGAAGGAGAGAGCTGGGCCAGGGGGGAGGAGCATGGTGGGGAGCAGAAGGGGTTAGAAGAATTCAGATGTGTTCTGGACCTGCCGCAACTGCCCATGGAGAATGTCCCCATGGCATACTGCAAGTGTGTACCCACAAAGAGACAAAAGAAGTAGTGCCTCGGACTGGGGCGCCGCGAGGGCACCCTCCTGAGAACTACTTGTGGTCCGAGAGGGAGACCGCAGCAGCCCCTGTCGCACATGGTGGTGACCAGCAGGAGATCAGACTGACCTCTGCCCACAGTGTTTCCAGGCACCAAGGAAGACGAGAGGCTCTAAGGGTAATGGCCAGAAGGTGCACTTGAAGGAGTGGCCCATAGGGCAAAGAATGCTTAAGGAAGAAGGGGAAGAAGGGGCAGGGGAGGCCACGGAGAGCAAGGCGCTGCAGTCGGGGGTTGCGATGAGTCCCAAGGAGCCAAACAGCAGGGGTGGTAAAAACATCGGAAATAAAAAGAGTAATGCCAGGGCAGGACAGGGGCTTCTGGACAGGAGTGAGTACACTGCCACTAAAGATGCCACAAGCGGTTTTGGGGCGCCACGTGCAGTCATGAAAAAGATTATATTTCTATCAACGTGAGCAAGGGAGCAGATCCACACTCTCCCTCACCTGAAGAGGCTACTTTAGCTAGCTAGCACCTAGAAGGCAGGGACAGTGGCCCCTAGGGGCTGCCTGAGTCCTGGGCAGGAGCCAGGGGACCAGTGAGCCCTGCACCGGCCAAGTTCCACTACTGTCCTCACCGCCAGACTGACAAGAGAGCAGAACAGTGCGTGGCCTCACAGTGCAGTGACGGTCAGAAAGCATTCGGCTCATGCTAACAGCATTTACAGTGCTTACACAGAATTTTAAAGAAAACTAGAGAGGATCTGAAGAAAAGCAGAATGGCGAGATGAATACATCTTTGGATATTACTCTAGTTGCAATATTTAAAGTACAAACCTCCAAGTATACACAAGGCCATCATGGAAGGTAATCACACCACATACTTGTAGCTGTGAAGTATGCTGTGCATCCTCCCCAGACAACTACAACAATTACCCAGAGAGAGACATATATATGTTTTGTAGAAACAATTGCTCGAGTAAACGAAAACGGCCTTTTGAATCTCAGTGTGGTTCCGGGGCCTTTTTTTTTTTTTTTTTTCCTTTTAAATTTGTAGGAGACAAAGTAGGATGGCATTTTGCGTTAATTTGAATGAAGTCATCTTCTGGTGTACATGTAAGGTTTCTTAAAGACATTTACTAAGGGAGAAAAAATGAAGTACTGACAATTTTCCAGCAGACACTGATGATGTTAAATGTGTATAGTGTTAAATGTGTAGGCATCTGCAAGTTAATTTCAGTCAAAAATTTCTTAAAAAATTACCACTCAGAAGATGATATTTCATCAACTGTTCATTCACCTTAAAGGAACGTAAGTGCACAATGGACACGATCAGGAGTGGAAAGGAATCTACACTGGGTAAAGCGACACACGTGCTGTGTGGCATGCTGCATGTGGCAGGACTGGCACGTGGCCCAGCCTTGCTCCAAGAGACCCAAGAGCAAGGCTGGGCCTCTGGCCTCCTTTGTGGCTTCTCTAGCGAGCACCTGTGAGCTTTTTCTAACCTTAGTTTCTCATCAGCAAACTCTCACTATGCAGTGGCCTGGACAAGGCTGAAGGGAAAGACGAGCAATGAAAGAAATGAGCCGAATGCTGACATGGATGTGCGCCTCACACACACATGCCTGCCTAGGTGAAATGTATACTCCTTCTTACACCAAAACCAAGGCTCCTTCTGAGCACAGGAGCATTGCCCAAGACCCCCTGTTAGGACAGCTCGTGCCAATACTGTCAATTGCATTCTCGGCAGCCCAAGCTGTGCCTGGCAGGAAATGTGTGATGAAATCTTGGGTGAATGAATAAATGAATGAAGGGGCACTGAGTCCTACCTATAAAAATACTTGTAGGAAATCTAAGGTTTGCTGAATATATCTTCCCCAGCTAATGCGCGCACACACACACAAACACACACACACACAGAGTAAACTCAACTCTTGCAAAGAAACAAATCAAGAAGTGCATCTCTGCTTGGGAGTTCTGTACAGCAAGTTCTCCGAACCCCCAAAAATAAAGAGTTCTAAACTATCAAAACACATCTTACACTCTGGAGTGTTCTGCCAGAATATTGTTCAAGCTTCTACATGGCCCAATACAATTTTCTGCAAGTTTCTAAAACAGATCAGCAATGCATTAAATTCTTCGTTCTGATCTTACTTCAATGAAGTCTCTGGGAGGTCCTTAACCTTTCCAAGATTCTCCCAGTTCTGCCATCTTGGCATTTCATTCAGTCACTGACATCTACACAGATGCACTCATGAGGGCCAAGGGAGTGACCAGGGCTGGAATAGAAATTTCAGAGAAATGGGCTCTGAGATAATTGGGTGCTGGATACAAAAGACCTCAACTGGAGGCCACTGCAGACCAAAAACTTCTGGAGCAAAGACACTGGGATGGAAGTTTAGGTTACGGTGAGATTAAACCATCCTCAGATTAAACCGTCCTCACCACGTACTGGTGTGTGGCCCTGTGCAAATTACTTGACCTCCCTGAGCCTCAGTTTCCTCATCTGTAGACTGGGAATAAGAAAGGAGGTAACAAATTTAGCCTAGTGCCAGCTTAAAAATAAGGCCTCAGTGAATATTTTTAAGCAAAGTCTGATAAAGACACAATGTTAAAACAGTGCTTCCCAGAGGCTCGGGAGAGGAAGCCAGGCATTAATGCTTGCTGGATGCAGAGTTTCACTTAGGGACAAAAGTGTTTCCAGAGGTAGCACAGCAATCAATGAGTTTAACACCCCTCAACAGTATGCTTAAAGTGGTGACTTTCATATTATACATATTTCAGCACTATGTAAAATATCTGAAAACAAGAGCAAAAATTAAGTGTGAGGCCTGCCCCAAAAGCAACACAGTGTGGCTGAAATCTAGAATATCCAGCATGGTAGACTGGGACTGCAAGCAAAGAAGTTAGAATGGCCAGCTAATAAGTAGGAATTTAACCTACCCCAGTGCCCCGTGGAGACCCTGAGATACTCTAGGACTCCGAGGGATGTGTTGCAAAGGTATCATTGACACTGAGAGTTCTTACAGATCTCCCTAGGACTGGAGCCGATGGCTGGAGAAAGGAGCTCTTATGACTTCCAGTTTGGTCCTCAGCCCAACAGTACTGGTACTACCTGAGGACAACCTCTTAAGCTGCCTCTGACCTGCAGAATGAGAAGCAGTGCAGTAACAGTCTCCCTAGGGAACCTTTCCACACCGTAGTTAGTACACTGACAGAGCTCAGTTGGGAGAGGTTAGGGAGCTGTTGCAGAAACAGAGCAGAGTAGCAGACATTTGTTGAGCTGGGTTCTGTGCATTTTACACAGTCAAGTCACCTGTCATCCTCTCAAGCCATAATTCCCACATAAGGGTACTGAGACTAAGAATTTAAGTCGCTTGTCTGAAGTTACGCAGTTCATACCTGGCAGCGCTGTGATGCGAATCCAGCAGTCTGTAAACTTTTGCTTCAGCATCTCTTCTGTAGTGCTTTCAAATCAGGGAAAATGAGCTTTCCCCATCTTATTGCACCTGTCTCTTTCTCTATTATCAAACTCTGATCACTAGCAAAGTTCTCTGAACTGTACCCATGGCCCAAATGATGTGAGAGACAGTGCACGAATATGTGGAAAACTTGTGAGCCCCATTCACAGAGTCATACTCTCTGCAGAACATGGTTCTTGAAGCTCCATGAGCTTTTGGGACAGGTGCACACCCTCTCTGGCTCCAGAACGGCCTTCAGGGCCCTCTCTGGTGCAGTCTTCCAGTCCTGTCCCAGCCTTTGCCTGGATTGTGTGTGAAATCCCTATCTAATCTGCTTCCTCCTCCATGGTTAACCTGAGTGTCCCTTCCCCACTCTCTGGGATTCCTCTAGGACCCAAAGACCTTGCAGGAATTCTGCTGATTAGCAGCAGGAAGACAATTCAACGCGTGTTCCTCTCTTCCTGACTTATCAAAGAATTCAACAATACAGTCCCTTGGTTGCAGCAAAAAGTTCTGCAGAATTAACACACTCATTCTCCATAAATCTTCTGAAAAAAGGAGGAAGTCATATTGGAATATTCACCAATTACAGAGAAAATCTCAGTTATGTGACAAAACTCACATGTGGCCACCATCGATTCATTCCTACAAAGCAAGGTTGCCAAGTCACCTGTCATAACTCCCTCTTCCTATGCCCAGCATCAACAGCCTGCTGATGATTCCATCTCTGTCCAGTGCTATGCCACCACCTGTCTTCACCAATCCTGGACACCAGACCTCCAGGTTGGGCCGTGTCACCACTTCCTCCCCCGTGATCTCCACCCTCGCCTCCATGATCAGCCTTCATCTTCTAACACACTGCCTTGAATCTCCCCGAACCTGTAAAGTCCTCCCCGGAGTCCCAGTCCATGATCTCAGTCTCACAAAGGCCCCACCAGAAGCACTGCACAGAGAGGAAGGTGTTTGATTCTCACGACACCTCTGTGAAGGGTACTCTGCTACTGCCATCTTCACTTACTGGACGAGGAAGCCCAGGCACAGAAAGACAGCCCAAGATCACACAGCCAGTAAGTGGCAGATCTAAGAGTGGATACACAAAGCCTGGCATATCAGGGTGGAAAAACCACACCGGACTGGAACTGCCTTCCACACCTAGCTACTGTTTCCAAGAAGATGCCCTAGATTTTCCCCTTCCTTTTTCTCATCTGTTACAAACCTTGCACTTTGCACTCACCTGTCTTACTCTTCTTTTAGAACGTAAGCTTCCTTGGGTCAGGGGAGTGTTATTGCACTGTACCCAAAAGCACTGGGCCACCATTCTCTGCGCGTGCACATGGAGCACTGGGGATTTTCTCCAGCTGAATGACTGTACACATTTGAAAGGGAACACAGAGAATGGGATGTACACTCTTTGCCCCTACCTCCCCACCCTTCTCTTTGCACAGTTTACGAAGACGGCACAAGGTTTTCTAGGCCCAGACACCAACACAAGAGGAAACGGAAATACCAAAATTAAGGTGCAGCCCCTGGGAGCACTAGGGTTTGGAGAAATATGGTCCTCTCAGCTTCCAAAGTACATTCTGTACGAAGCGTACCAGTCCCACCCGGTCAGAGGCTGTTTCCCATGGTGAGAGGATGCAGACTCAATGCGATCCACAGGTTCTACCTTTCCTGCATCTAACAGTTACAGTGTTGCTTCATGGTCTGCATAACCATCCAGGCTACCCATACCCCTCTCCAATAGGCATAGGGAAGTATGGCATTGGCTTGTTTTCCACAAATAGAACAAGGCATGTCTGCAGGACTTCACTTCCTGGAAAAGGAAAATTTACCTGAAATTTCTGCTGCTCAAATGTACATGTTATGCTTGCTAACTACCATAGCTAGAACACCATGAAACCTAGAAAGTAATCCCTATAGATATCCATGTGGTAAGCTTTTATACAGAGTTTGATCTGTCTGCAGCACTTCACTCTTTTTCATTATTTCCAATGCGCATTTTAATATTAGACATAAAATTCCATCCATAAGGAAGCACTAGGATGGGGAAAAGGGTTCCTTTAAAAATGTACGAGTGCATATTAATTATACAGAGTAATAGGTTTCATCCTGACTTAAGGATCCTGACTTAAGTTTTACTTTATTAGTATATGTTTGCAGTACATGCATTTTACACTGCTCTTGGGGAGTTGGTACCAACACATAACACAGCTTCTTTCCTCCACCCCCTTCCCTCACCCTGACACTGCCATACAGGCCTAGAACATACTTTGCTTATAGCTACACCCCATTACCCTCCCCTCCCCCTCCTCTTCCCCTACTCTAAGAGTCTCCCTTCTGTTTCCATGTTTTTCCTGCTAGATTCCATATACAAGAGAAAAATGTGGTACTTATCTCTTTTAGTCTGGTTTACTTCACAAAAGGAGTTCTACTGATAAAAGATCCCTGGATGTCCTGTCCGGGGTTTTGTTACCCTGACTGAACTCTCCAGTCCCTATTAGTGAGGCTTCTCGATGGGAGGGATGCACTGTGGCGCCAGGAGAGGAAGTTCAAAACTCCCACTCCACCTTCTCCTCTGAAGTGTTCCCTCCTGTCCTCCCTAAGCCACTTTCTATCAATCCAGGAAATTTATAATCTCCAAATGGACATGGGAAACCCAGTTGAGAACTCACATGACTGTAAGTAAAATTTTGTCATATCTCTTTGAGATCTTGTGGGGCTTGCTAGGAACCTATCTTCAGGGCCCTTGCTGGAAGACTTCTTTGGAGGCGAAACCATCCTTGTCATAGTGTTCCATTTAGGCAGTCAACCTCCCTTGGGATGGGGCTCATACTCAACTGTATCTACAGACCTCAGATTTATGGTAATAGAAAGGTAGAAGATATCTGAACAAGTTAAAAGTAGAATAATATTATGTGACACTTTTATGAAGCAATTACGACATCCCAGGCACGAGTATTATCTGCCTCATTTTACACACAAGAAAAAATGGTGTTCAACAAGGCTGAGGCTAATTAACTTTCCCAAGAGCACCCTGGGAGGCAGTGGCATAACTGGGAAGTCACTCTCTCCAGCCTCTTTAGCCCTTAGCTTTGGCCCTCTTTCATCACTCTTGCCAGTCTGCAAGCATCACGTGTTGTCTCCCAACCATCCTTCTTGCACCCCTTAGTGACCTTTCAGCTCACTAGGAATAAGCATGCACACTCCATGTCTCTCCCAGTGGTTCTCTTTCCTATCAACAAGTTACTTTGCTGTTTTGTAGCAATCACATTTATATCTGATAACTTTTCTGTAATTGATCACATTCTTGAAAGAAACTCACCAAAAGCCATAAATATGCTGACAAGCTGTCTGTAAACACATCTAAGTCCTTCAGTGCGAAAAACAATAGGGATGTTCCTATCAAGGTGGGAGCCCTGTCCTCTGACAGCAATTGCCGAGCCTGGGGTTTGAGTATTTGAGAATCCCTGGTCTACAGCAAAGAGCGACCATTTGGAGTGCATCAAGGCTGAAGTGCAGCAGCATGCTGCCCTTTGGGGGAGGCAAGAGTCTCAAAGTGCATTCCAGCCTCACACACCCCCATCCCACTACCTTGATGGGCTTCCAAGGCCCTGCCCCACCTCTTCCCACCAGACTTCTCCAACATCCTCTTTTGGGTGTCTGTTGCTGTCATTACCTGAGTGGACCGTGGCATTGAACCTGCTTAAGATCTAAGGGCACTCTGTTGAGGGTATTGTCCTTGAATGCGTCCTGAGGTCAGATGTTTATGTAAGGAAATGTCCCTGCTACTGTTCACCCATCAGGACCCTGAGCCATCTATCTCCACTGCTACTGATACTCTCTCAGGCTCAGCCAGCGAGCACTTTCTTCCTTCACCATGCTCCCTTCCTCTCTCTTTGACATCATTTAGTCCCCATATGTCACAATTGGTTCTTCAAAAGAAATCAATCGAGAATTTAACAAAAATGAAGAATGAGAAACTTGCAAAGTATAGTCCATAGTACTCTGGTAAGAAAAAGGACTAGAGAGCACATACATGTTAAAGGGAAAGTGGAACAGGAGCAAATCCTGCATCTCAGTACCCTAGCTGTCTTTTCAAGATGGTCTTTATGTAAGAGTAGACTTGATATGTTACCCTTCGTCAGCTAGTCCATCTTTCCTGAAGAGTCAGGTATAAATCCATTCACATTTAGAATCACTTAACATTGCACAGACATTTTTTTTTTGTTTTTTGAGACAGGGTGTCACTGTGTAGTTGAGACTGACCTGGAACTCACTATGTAGCCCAGGCTGATCTCAAACTCTCAGTGATCCTCCTGCTTCAGCCTCCCAAGTGCTGGGATTACAGGCGTGCGCCACCACGCCTGACCTGCACAGATATTTTCTAGGGCAGGCTAATAGGTAAAGAGATAAAGCCAATTTGTACCGCTTTTGAGATCAGGCTTAGAATACAAGCTTAAAATTTCTAAATTCCAGAAGAAAAGCACACTTAAAAGTATTGCACCAGCTGGGAGGCAGGAATAAAGAGCACAGAGGCAAACACAGAAACAGAGACACAAAACCAGAATCTGATTCCATATGGAGCAAGAGAGTATCTGGGTTAAAGCAACTGCACTTTGTCTTTTCAGGGCAGAAGATGCAACCCAGGATGCTGTGTGAACTAGACAAGTGCACTGCCACTCAGCCAGCCGGCCGGCTCAAAGGTGCTTTCTCTTAAATGCAGTCTCCTAAACTCACCAGCAAAGGTTAGGATCCCCCAGATAGTAGAGAGCTTAGAGCAAAGTAGACACTGAACTGCTACCAAAGAAAAGGCAAATTTTTCACGATGCAACTATTCTGATCCATGATGTTTCAGCAGAATGTCCATCTCAACCTTTTGAGGAAAACTAATGCATGTAATCTTGTCTAATGACAAAAATAATGTAAACAAGAGCCTTCAAAACTCCAGAAAAACAGGTCTTTCTCAATTGTACATCTCTACTCTACCTCTCACACTCATTTTCTACCAATAATGTTTCTTGAGTAGGTAAGTAAGTTAATAAAGTAAATAGTCATTTTATGTCAAAGCATTGAAATTAGTAAGCAATTCCTTAAAAAATCAGAGGTTACTCAGGATAATCCGTGGTCCTCCCATGTCTATGTCAGTATCCTGCCTGCCCTCAAATGTCTACAGCTCATAGGCTTCCTGCACAATTAGACTTTCACTCTTTACAGAAGAGAATAACTTACCTTTGGCGGCCTGCATATCTTCACTATACTTCTAACATTTCCATTATCGGACAGTAAGGCTAAAACTTCATTTTATCTATATATTTATTTCCCCACTTAAATTTACTGCAATCTATTGAAACCAGGGGTGTTCTAGTCTCTTACCTGACTCAGTTTACAAAATGACCAAAAATATCACAGTGAGGTTAGTAAAAAGTTTACATTAAACTGCAAGCTTTTATTGGTTTGTAAGCGTAATATTTTGTAAGAAATTGTCCACATTGGCTCTATTTTATATACCATATAAACAAATACTGACTTTTAAAAAATTATGTGTTAAACAGAACTCCCATGATATTCATTAAAAATAAAACTCATTAAAACTTGACACAAAGAAATTGAAAATTTTGTAGACCGGAGAAAATTTCATTTTACTGTCTGCTTAAAGCATAGTTAATTTGTCAAACCATGGGCAAACTCATTCTGCTATGGTAGAAAAGGAAGAGTTCTCAGAAAGGTGAAACTGTATTTGAACCTGTGACCCAAATCCCTCAAGAGATGGTTCCACAAAGAAAGAAAACAATATATTCTGAGACTTTGAGGGGTTGGCAAGTGCTCTACCACTGATAAACAAGCTCAGCCTTGAAAGTCTTTAATCCCTCACTGAAGAAACAACCCTCCCACACCCTCACAAGGGAAGAACCTCTTTGTCCACTACAGGTGAAGCTGGTCTCCACACTGCCTCTCCAACGAGATGAAGTCAAGTACCAGAGTCATCTCAGACCCAATCGGAAGAGAAGGACAGGGGAGAAATCTGTGATGAATGCCATTCCCATGTTGATTGGTAAATTTTACTGCCCCTTGGGATGCAATACCCAAGACCCACAAATTTAATTTGGCTCACAGTTTCAGCAGAGTCAGTCCATGGCTGGCTCCAAGGCAGGAACATCACTGGAGATGGGCACGGCCGAGAAAAGCTGCTTCCTTCATGGCGGCTGGGAAGCAGAACAAGGAAAAAGCACCAGAAAAGAAGGGGCCAGGGGCCAGATACAGAACCCTAGGTCACACCTACCCAGACACACCCAGAATGTGCTTTATTAACTTCCTAGGTATCTCTTCAGACAATCAAGATGACAAGATTAACCACGACATCATGTGACAGTGTCTTAGAGGAGGACAGGGTCAACAAATTCATTCTGGATTTGGGGAACTGGACTTGTATTTTGTTGTCTCTGTAACAGAGGGAATGTTTAAGGCTGGAAGATCAGGTGTTCTGTTGTTGATTTTGCAGCGCTAGAGATGGGAGCTAGGACTTGCTGCTGTGTGCTAGGCAGGCATTCTACCACTGAGGCACATCCCCAGACTGAGAAGGCCACCTTTTTAATTTACTGGAGACACCCGGGAGTTTTTATTGCCTTCAGTCCTCGCTGGAGCCTAAATCAATGCATCATAAAATTTAACACAAAAAATACTCACGGGCAATTGTCCTAAGACATTTAATATTGCAGTTAATTGCTAGTGTGCTTCATTCTCAGAAATGACCAGTGAGTGTTAGTCCTGGAGAGTTCACAGACACCTGGGCCAAATACCACTTCTCACATATAAAAGTAAACAGGATTTTCTAAAGGTCAGGGTCTTGCAGAACACTAATACCAATATTAATAAGTATCAAGCAGAATAGAAATGGCGTGTCCCTGGTTGAATATATCTGGAAAGTGGTTAAATATAGTGAAGCAGATTTCTGGTCTATAAGCGATCTTAGCACTTATAATAGGTTTAAAAGCATGGAGACCTCCGAGGTAACTTTAGTGTGTCTTTGTCTTGCTTTACAACACATTCTCTCTTCTTCATTAGTATATGTTTACAGTGCATGTTTGCTGTACATGACTACAATCATCATAGGGAGTAGATACATATACACAGCACATTACAATCCATTCTCAAGCACCTAGCATGACAAGATTCATTCTGGCTTACAAATGATGAAGCAGAACATGTGAGAACCTAACAATAAATACTTAATGCGCTCTGCAACAAACATACCAGGATTGGGATTCCTCCAATTTTTATGAAGGATCCAGGAAAATGTGGTGAAGGGTTTATTGGTTTCAGTGCAAGGTGATTCCAAAAAGGTCCCCGGCATAGCCTTAGCCTGCCCAAATACCTGGGAAGTAGTGTCAGGATAAAAGGCAGTCACTTAAGCTTTGTTTTTACAGAAAAGTATAATCCCTAAATTAATATTCCCTTAATCCCTGACATGTAAATAGCTATGAAGGCAGAAATAAGGTAACAATTGTCCAATATGTATATCACCACACTGAAGGAAGACTCTCATATGGTATGCAAGGCCTGCATGAGGACAGATTGTGTTTCTAGTGAGAATTTTTTTAGCAAATGAGCAACTTGGCATGAAAGAAACGTGAACCTCATCAAATTTCTAAAAATATATTTAAGAAATTGGCCAGCTGCTGCATACCTGGGAAAATATCCCTACTGAAGGTATTGGATGAAAATGAGTCTTAATTGTTACATTTTAAGATTTATATAATCGCTTCTTGGCCTTTTGACTAAGATCAAGTGCAAGATTTATAAACCCATTTTCCTTATTTCTTCACAGTTTCATTACAAAAGTTCCCTGGCAATCTAAAATCCAAATTACATTTACTGCAACAAACATGTGCCACATTTTATTTTATATCTTACAGATCAAAAGAAATTTGTTAATTTTTCACTTATGCGAGAATATGATTCTATAAATACCTATACAAACACAAAATTAGATGAAAGAACTGACAAGTTGTGTTCATTTCTGTTTTCATCTTGTTATAGTTTATATCAAGGTCTCATGCTCGCAGAGGAGGGGCTTTGGGAAGATGGCTGGATTATGGGGGCGCTACAGCTGACTGACTGTTAGGAAGTGGAGCTTAGGCGGAAGAGTCGGGTCACTGGGTTCCTAACCCAGAAGGGCTTATTTTCCTCCTTGGCTCCCGTGTTCATGCTCTGCTTACTGGTTCCTGTGGAGTGAGCAGCTTTTCCTCTGCCATGTCCCTCGCCATGCCAGCCTGCCTGCCTCAGAACCAGCTGCAAATAGACTGAAACCTCTGCAAACTCTGAGACAAAATAAACCTTTCTCCCTCTAATTTCTGGGTATTGGGTATTGCATCTCAGTAATGAGAAAGTGATGATATGATGCCGGATTTTGGTGCCAGACAAGTGAGGCCTTTTGCTGTGATGCTACCTGACTATGCGGTTTAGAAGCCTTTGGAACTGGTTCCAGCGAGGAGTTCAGAACTGTTTGGAGATGCTGGTTAGAGAAGCAGGCCTAGAATGCTATAAGCCAAGCTTGATGGGAGATTCTGGTCAGAGCTCAGAAGACCAGAAAGCTGATTGAAAAAAAAAAAAAAAA
>NW_022900951.1:125517563-125528730 GCF_012274545.1 Fukomys damarensis | reverse complement strand
TTGAAAAAAAAAAAAAAAAAGCAGATGGTAAGGACCTGGCTTAGAAGGTTTCAGCTGGGAAGAAGAATTTCACTGGCAGTTGGACTTGAGACCACAAATGTTATGCTCTAGCAGAAATTCTGTAGTTTGCTCACGTCCTGAGATTTTATGGGACACTAAGACTAATGCCAGCAAGCTAACTGATCTGGTAGAGGAAATTTGAAGGCAGCCTAACATTTAGGCTATAGCACAGATACTGCTTGCTGCTTTTAGCCAAGTTTATACTGAAAATCAAGAGAAAATGGCAAGACTGAATTATTTAAAAGTTTTGAAGTTGACCAGAAAGGAAACTGGCAAAGTTGAAGCCTGTGAAGCTGCCCCAGAAGAGGGTTTGGCTGCTGAAAATATTAACATTAAAAAGAAGCCAAGCAATTTACATCAGGAGCATAGAAAAGACAGGCAAGGGTATCACAGAACCAGTGAGACCCCACCCTTTGCAGGGTCCAAATTTCAGAAGTAAAACATTTTGCTTTGAGAAGAAAGCCCCAGGGCAGCCTGCTCAAGATGGGCACCTAGGAAATTGACTCCCCAGGATTGTGTTCGCAGTGCTCAGCCACCTAGGCACTCGGGCCCCTCCAGCCAGCCTTCAAAAGGAGCTGGCCAGTACTTGAACCAAAGGCAGACCTTGGCCTCTTCTACACGGTGCCTGTTTTACAGGCATGCAGGATGCAGCTATGGGGTCAGAGAGGCTTCCACCCAGGTTTCAGAAGGTCTGAGAGGCCGGGCAGGGTGCCCCTGAGAGGGGAGTGCATGAAGATGTGAGTGTGAAGATGAAGGTGCAGTGGAGACCCCAGGAAGTGGCCATCTGAGGAAAGCAGAGGGTGTGAGCAAAGCCAGCCCAAGAGAGAAGCCGTGAGGGCTCCAACCACGAGCAGTGCCACAAGGGCAGAGCCACCCGAGCCCATTAGAGTTCATGTCTCTCTACAACCTTCCCCGGGCACTGAACACAGAGCTACAGGATTTAATGTTTGTCCTGCTGGGTTTCAGTCTTTCTCACTGAAATCCCACTGGTTTTTATCCTTGTATTCCTTTTGGGAATGGGAATGTTTATCTTGTGCCATTGTACATCGGCAGCATTTAACTTTCTCTTTGATAGTTACAGGGGCTCACAGCTAAGAGTTTGCCTTAAGTCTAAGAGGAGACTTTGGACTTGGACTTCTCAGCAATGCCGAAACTGTTGAGACTTTGGCAACTCTTAGAGACGGACTCCATGCCTTTTGTGTAAAGGGATGCACGTGAGTCTTTGGGGGAGCCGGGGCAAAATGGTATGGTTTATATAAGTATGTCCCCACAAGGTCTCATGCACACAGAGGAGGGACTTTGGAAAGGTGGCTGGATTAGAGGGGTATTATAACTGAGTTACTGTTAGGAGATGGGGCCTAGGAAGAAGAGGCAGGTCAGTGGGGGGCCTGAACTGGAATGGTCTTCCTACTCTCCCCAGCCCCGACCTTCCTACTCTGCATCCTACTGTGCAGGCACTGAGCAACTCTGCTCTGCCCTTTCTCTCTACCACGCCCCTGCCCAGCAGCCAGCTGAGTATGGACTGAAACCCCTACAACTGTGAGCCTAAATAAACCTCTCCTCCTTTAACTTATTTTATCCCAGTGATGTTTGGAAGGTGACAAAGACAAATGTGTTGTACAACTGAGCACACATAAACACAGATGCGCCCCTTACTGGCCTAAGATCACCAATTCATCAAAAATCAAGGCATTGTTTCTATTTGATTTTATAATTCAGGAAATGGGTAGAGTGTTGAATTCAGAGTAAACACATAGACTCTCATAAAATAGGATTTGCATTTTCAAACTGTAATTGTCATTGGTGAAAATCAAGAACATCACTACACAGATGTTTTTTTGATTTGGGCTACACAATTTCGCATGTTCTCAATCGGCTAATATTAAGTTGATTGTGTCTACTGAGTAATGCCACATCTTGCTTCAAACCTGATTGAAAATGTCTTCATTGTGAGAACTATCGACTAAATCCGATGTTATTATTATTGTTTTAAATTATGGCTCATTGCTCAGGTTTTCTCCAATCATTTACAACTGGATGATCAGTTTCAAAACACAGAGGACATATTGAAGATATACTCCTAAGTAAGTCACACATGTGTAAATACCGAATAGTTTCCCTGGTGTGAATAATCTGCAATAATACATAAGATCCTAATAAGATTACTGACATTTAGAAATGGGAAGAAAGGAGCTAAAGGTGTAGAGAAGGTGGGATGGGTAGGGGAAGAGTAAAAAGGGAAAAGAAAAAAATGTGAGAGAATGAAAAGATGAAAATAAAGTGTTTGAAAATAAAGGGAGGGCAGGGGTTAAGGGGAAAAATGAGAACCAAGACCTGTCATGTAGAGGTACAAGATCCCAACAATGAGTGTAACTGTACTGTATCCCTAAAATGTACCAATAAACTCAATTAAAGCTGAAAAAAAACACAGAGGAAACCTATTTCTGTTAGATTGCAAGTGTACAGTAAAACACAAAACGTAAGTGCAAAAGCAAAGTCTGAGAATGAGGGATTAAGAAACTGATGGCTTATATGCATGGGCACTGGATAATCTATCCAAAAATACCTTTAAAATGATTTTTCAGATAAAAAATACTCATTCTACTACCATCAGAAAATGCATTAGTCATGAAATTGCATATTTGAGAACCCCTTTCAGCACAACCTAGGAGACATTCCAGGTTAAAAATGACTTTTCCATGGAGTTTTATGTCCTTCCTATGTACACCACACACATGTAACCCCAGCACATGTAACCCCAGCTACTTAAGAGGCTGAGGCAGGAGGATCACAAGTTCACAGCCAGCCTGGCAACTTAGTGATAATCTGTCTCAAAATAAAAAAAAAATAAAATTTTAAAAAGGGCAGGGGAAGTAGCTCCTCAGTGAAGCACCCTTGGGTTCAATCCAGAGGTTATGCACAATAAAGTAAATAAAATAAAAGGGGCATGGAAAAGGTTCAACATGGAATCTCTCCACAAATATGTACTGAATGTGCTCTCATATCAGGGTCACCTGTGGTGCTGCTTTTCAGCCTTGAGCAAGCTAAGACTGTCTCAGCTTGTCATGCAAGACCCTCCACAAAATGACTCAAGTGACCCATTAACTCACACCATCCCTCATGTCCTCTGAATTCCAGTAGTAGTCAGCATTCCCCAGATATTCACTTTTCATTCCTCAAAACTGTCCCCTTGGCCAGAATGTCCTTGCCCATAGCTTTACTCACTGAAATCCCATCTGTCCCAAGGCCCATGCCCAAAAGCACCTTCCTTCCCCAAGAAGCTTGTCTGCTCCTGTCTGCTGCAGGCCTGCACCCCTCATGGCACCTGTCCTACCTGCAGTGCACTGTCCGGCTCTCCCTCCTCAGGCCAGGCCACTGAGCTGGTTTCCCTCACTCCGCAGCACACAGCTATGGGGGCCCAGCCTCTAAAACTGTGAGAGACAACATTAAGCTGGTTACACTGTGAAAAGTGAAAAGTTTGCTGTGAGCCAATAAGCAAAACAAGTCAAAGAAAGTGATACAGGAGCAGTTCATAAAAGAGCTGCTTTTCTGTTTTGTTTTGGTTTTTGTTATTGATGTGGTTTGTGTGTTTGCTTGTCTCTTGTGGTTCCAGGAGAGGAGCCCAGGGACCCCTGCATGCTAGGTAAGCCCTCTACCATTCACCTCTACTCCCAGACCACAACAGAACCTCACAATCAGGAAGATTTGCCTACATCAACTGAAACACTTCATTTGAGTCAAGAATTTGAAAATATTACAGATGATATCAGAATATTTTAGGCCACTTTAATTTGACTTTTGTAATACTGGGGATTGAACCCAGGGCCCTCCTGCTGAGCTGCATGCCCAACTCTTTTTTTATTTCTTATTTTGAGACAGGGGCTCTCTAAATTGCCAAGTTACCCAGGCTAGGCTCAAACTTGCCATCCTCCCGCCTCAGCGACCGAGTGCCAGGATAACAGGTATGTGCCCCTCGTAATCCTTCTTTATTAAGGTCCCCTCTACTTGACTCCACAGGTGATTATAAGGGAAGCAAGAATGGTGTTTCCAGGGCATTAAGTCCTACATTTCTTGTTTCTTTGCAAAACAGTGTTGAGCTCAATTTCAAGTGCTTTATTTTATTTCCTCATCATTCGTACCCCAAAATGGTTATCTATTATGGGAACAGCACTGTGGCAATTGTTCTTACTGCTACTGTTACTGCGGCTGTTGCTGTTGTTGTCAGCTCTGAAAGCAAAAAGACCTGAAGAGAAATAAGATTACTACTAGGTATAGTGCTGGCCTAGCATACTCGGGCCCTGGGTTCATTTTCCCACAGTACACAAGAAAAAATAATATTTCAAAGAAAACCTACATAACTTTCAGAAACTTCTCTAAAAACTGAGCATCTGGAATGCGACCAAGTAGAAGAATTAAGTGAGGAAATCAAGGTGGCCAGGTCAGGCTGGGTTCTGGGACTGAAGACATCAGCATTTTTCTTTCATCTGGGTACCACTGCAAATTCCCCAGAAGGGACTGAAGATGCAGCTCATCCTAACAGAGATGAAACAAGCTGAGGAAAGAGAGGCCTCAAGGCAGATACAGAGGGTGGTTTTGAGGAAGGAGAATGTTGCAAGAGAGGCCGAATTCCAGGCACGCTGTGAAGGAGGTGGATGCATATGGGAAGAGGGGAGTCTGAAGTTCAGAGGCAGAAGTGATGCTGCTGTCATGGGCCGGGGCACTGCAGGCTGAAGCAGCTGAGGGTCAGAAGACCAGGGTATTTGTTACCAAGGGGGAAGCAAGTCACAGAAGAGTCTTTCTTTCTTTCTTTTAACATCTGGCCAGTTGTCTGCTTTGTTTCTTTCCAATTTTTATTTTTAATAGTACATATTTGCAGTACACAATGGCCATATTCCTCGTGGGGAGCTGGGGCATGTGCAAAACACATCTCAGTCTGCTACTTTCCCCTTCCCTTCTCCCCCCTCCCCCACCCTCCATCTTTGGGCTCTCTTCTCTTTTGCAAATGATCTCTCTCCCTGTTTCCTATCTCTGTTATTTTGCTCTGTGTTTATACTTTGGTTCGCTCATATAAGAGAAACCACATGATATTTAAGCGTGGGTGTCTGGTTTATCTCACTTAACACTGTGGTCCCAAAGTGCATCCATTTTCTACAAATGCCTTAGCTTACCCTTTGTGGCAGAGCAGTGCTGCACTGAGTATAACACCATAGTTTCCTTATCAGCTCATCTGCTGATGGACCTATGGGTCACTTCCAAGATTTAGCTGCTATGAGGTGTGCTGCTCTACACATGGGTATACACGGAACACTATGGTATGACGTCTTTAACTCTTTGGGGAAGACACCTAGGAGGGGAAGAGCTGAGTTCAATAGAATTTCTAGTTCAATTTGTTTTGAGAAATCTCCATACTGATTTCTATAATGGTTGTACTAGTCTACACTCTCACCAACAATGTAGAAGGGTTCTTTTTGCCGCACAGCCTCACCAGCATTTGTTGTTGTCTGATTCGTAGAAGAGTCTGTAGAGAAAGATACCAGCACTGAGTCTTCTTGACAGTGTCAGTGAAACAGGCAAGAAAAGCCACCCTGGGGCTGGGGGTGTGGTTCAGTGACAGAGCTGTTGCTTAGCATGCAGTACCTCAAAAAGACAGGAAGAAAATCTGCCCTCTGTGTGACAAGAACTCTCACTTGAGCCAGGTATGGTGGTGCATGCCTGTTATCCCAGCATTTAGGAGGCTGAGGCAGGAGGATCTCTGTGAGTTTGAGGCCAACCTGGACTACACACCAAGACCCTGTAACAGATAACTTAGAAATTTTCACAGCCAGAGTGAGAAAGAGAAGACCTTGGAAACCTTCCACTCCCACAACAGGAGAAGAGAGAGGAGAACCAGGGCCACCTAGGGGCAAAGCCTAGATAGGAGCAGCCTGTCCATTCTGTACAAAAACACAGATATTGGGAAACAGAGAGGAAACAGGAAGATCTGCAAAGAACCAATGAAAATGTGCTAGGTTCCCGCACAATATCAGGGAACAAGTTCAGCCCTCCAGAACTCCTGGACACCTCTGTGTGTTCCCTGGGAGGAAGAATTTCTTGGCAAGCCCAGGCAGCTTTGCTGGTATTCACATGGTCAGCACTGGCTCGGCCTGAGCCCTCTTGATCCCCTCTTCTTCCTGGAAACACCTAAGCTGAGCCACCTCCCACCCCCAGGCTGTGGCAGGCAGGTGCTTTATGCTGGGCGTTCACCATGCCAGACTTGAGTTCTGGCTCTGTCCCCACAGGAGGGCTCACGGAGCACCAGCAAAGCTGTTGTCCACAAACCTTTCGTCACTGAGAAGCCCCATCCTAATGCTGGGAAAGAGCAGGGCTCATTGTTTCTTCTGCAATTTTTTTCTTTCCAAGGAAATTTATTTTAGTTTTCTATTATTCTAATATTATTTTTTTATTCATAGTGCTTTTTATTTTTTTTCATAGTCCATGTTTGCAATACATAACGCCTGCATCCATCTTATGGAGTAGGTACCTATAGTTAACATATCTTAATTGTTTTTATTCCCCTATTTTATCTTTCTTATTCTTTTGTTTTGTTTTTTGTTTGTTTGTTTGAGACAGGGTCTCACTATGTAACCTGGAACTCACTATGTAGCTCAGGCTGGTCTTGAACTTACAGGGATCCTCCTGCCTCAGCCTTCCGAGTGCTGGGATTACAGAAGTGCGCCACCACACCCGGCCTTAGTTTTCTTATTCTTTTTTTTTACTGAGTTTATTGGTACATTTTAGGTATACAGTAAAGTTACATTATGGGATCTTGTACCTTTACATGACAGGTCTTGGTTCTCATTTTTTCCCCTTGTCCCTGCCCTCCCTTCACCCCCTCCTCCCCTTCCCATTTATAATAGTTTTCTTATTCTTAAAAACATTAAATTTACAAAACAGAAAGGAGAAAGTGAAAACATGATTCTACCACTCTGAGGCAAATATTTCCATCCTAGCTTATTCCTTTTCAGTCTATTTAACATTCATGAAAATTTGTCTGTAAAGATTTATCTATATGGATACATTTATCTACAAAATATTCAGAGGCCAGGGCCAGGGATTTAGCTCAGTGGTGCTGCTGCCTGCCTCACAAACACAAGGTACTGAGTTCGATCCCCGGTACCAAAAAGCAAAACAAAACAAAACAAAAAACCCAAAAAATATACAGGGTCCACCAAAAATGTATAAATCACAAGAAGGAAAGCTTGTATAAATATTTTAACACTAACTTCATAGGGACATCATGAAAATCCTAACGTGCTTGTGGACAAAGCAGTCAATTTACCAACAATCAATGTCTGGTGTGTATTAAAATATTTGGCACAAAGGTTCTTAGTTTATTAGCCACACTGATGTGAATGACGAAAGGAGCCAACGAAACTCCATTTTCTCAAAAAAGCCTGTGGGCGCCTTCCTTTAAAATGACCTCCAGGTTCTCATTTTCCCCCATACCCAGTGATGAATGTAACTGTACTGTATACCTACAAAGTACCAATAAACTCAATGAGAAAAAAAAGAATCCTACTATAATAAAAACAATGCTGGGTGAAAAATAAATAAATAAATACATACATACATACATACATACATACATAAAAAGACTTCCAGAACCTTCGCGGACTGCTGCGAGCCACGCCCTCCCAGCTCCTCGCCTGCACGCTATTCCTTTTCTCAGGGCTCGTGCTTGAGACCCATGCACATGGAAGTGAGGCTCGGCAAACCCCTGGCTGAAGCTCCACAATCTTCCCTGCTCAACACACTTCAGAAATCATCTCTGAACACACACATGTTCCAATTTGTTTCTCATGGGCTGCCTAGAAAAATGAAATAGCTCTCATAAGGAGTGTCCAGACTGTTCATGTACATTGACTCTGGATTTCACCTCAAACAGAAAGCGCTCTGTGCAGACAGACCTTTCAATCTCCCCGTGGAGTCTCTGCCTGTTGCTTGAGTGCTTTCTCATTCCAAAGCTCCCTGTGGCCTCACAGCCAGTTTGCATCTAGTTTCTGGAGGTGATTAGCAAAAGGAGGCCTACAGGAAAGGCAGCAGAGACTGAACAGCCCTGACAAGTGTGACTACATATACAAAGAGCCAGGAATATTTCAGAGTGCCCCGGACTCAGCCCGAAGGTTCCAGCTTTCAATGAAAACAAGCACCCAGCCGCAGCATGCGTGCCGTAGGTTCACCACCTCTGGCCTATAATAAGAACTATATGTATTGCTTTCTATTAGAAAACAACTGATTTACAAGTTCATCCTCCCCACTGGAAGATATAAAATTAGAGTAAACCAAAATAATACGTTTTCTTTAACCCACACTTTAAGATTATTAACCCAACGGCAACCAGGAGCAACTGTAAAACTAATGGAAATCAACGCTGTTCTTGAAGTCACAATTCTTGGGATCCAATCTCAGTGGTGAACTGCTATGTGGTTTTAAGCAAGTCACCTAACCTCTCCGAATTCCTATAAAACAGTTTTAAGCTGCGCCCCTAACATGGAAAGCCACTTTCAGGAGGATCAGATGCCATAAAAGTTATGAAAATTTTCTGCAAAGGCTAAGATACACTCAAACCAACACATCTGCTGAGAGCCTCAAGTTCAATGCCCAGTACAAAACAACAACAAAAAGACAGTTTGGCACTTCAACACCTCTTGGATTGCTTTCTCCTGGGGGAAAATAAAACAGCATTCACAAAGCCAACAAGCAAAACACACATCATCAAAAAATAAATAAATAAACAAACAAATACCAAAAATTTGGAACACAGTGTGCATACAAATATTATGGTTAAATATCAGTGCAGATAGAAGAGCACTACTCAAATTCAGAATTTATGCTTTAATTTCCAAAACTAAACATTTGATTGACTGGATAATGATGCACGTGCCTTGATGTCAGTTATGACTTTGTAAAAAAGCTGATGACCCTTAGCTCCTTGTCCTCTCAGAGGTAGGGGACACTCATTGGTGGTCACAAACACTCCATAATGAAAGAACAACCTGTTACTTAAACAATGGGCCTAATTATTAAAAATAGAATCAGAAGAAAAACGCATGCACCTACAAAGTCTCACCCCACCTGGGACCTTAGCAAGACTAGAATCAGAACACATGCACTCCATAAATACTATTTACTAACAAGAACAATGCAAAGCTTCTCACAAATAGTGCTTGTAAGTCAATTAATATTTGTGCAATATTTCATAGATGTAAAGCTCTTGATAAAGGAAAATATAAAGATTATTTTACATACTGTGAATGGGGAGGACTAGATAATAGCTGGTTTGTGTTTTCCACTTAAAAACCTGACAGCGGCCCACTGCAAAGGGAAACAGGGCTTGGAACTCCCAAAGTAGCATGAATGCCTTCTGGCATAATTGAACACACGGCCTTTGTGACGGCAGAGCTACAGAATTGCTGAATTTTCCAAAAGGAGATTTTTTGGAGATGAGGAGGGGATGGTGGGGTGGGAGGAGGTGGGAGGATGGCGAGGGACAAATGTAAAAACGATTAAGATGCAATACGGATACGTAGCAATTCCCCCAGATAAATGGAGTTATGTCCTACAAACGTCTATGTACTAATGAATATTAACTGTCAAAGCTTAAAGGAAGAACACTGGGTGTGGTGGCACATGCCAGTGATCCCAGAACTCAGGAGGCTGAGGCAGGGGGATCACTGTGAGTTTGAGCCCAGCAAGGGCTACACAGTGAGACCCTGTCTCAAAAACCAACCGACCAGCAAACAAAACTTTAAGGAAGAGGGAGGTACAAGACTAAAAACATTTCCAAACAGGAGGAAGATATAATAATAAAGGAAGTCCCATTTTCGTCTTCACACAGCTGCAAGCCTGCACGTGAGGATGCCCTTTGGAAGGCCCTTTCACCTGGGAATCTACCCTCCGCCAGAGCCATGGGACCGAAGTGGCTACATGCAACAGCAAGGAGAATAAGGAAGAAAGAGTGGGTACTTG
Source organism: Fukomys damarensis (assembly GCF_012274545.1). Lineage (NCBI taxonomy): Eukaryota > Metazoa > Chordata > Mammalia > Rodentia > Bathyergidae > Fukomys > Fukomys damarensis. The sequence continues at coordinate 125,518,662 of NW_022900951.1, read as the reverse complement.
TTCCACTGAAGAGCAGCAAGGAAAAATTTGCTATCAGGCATTTTAAAAAAAATCTATGAAGACATATCACACGTGGACATTTTTCTCAGAATTATTTAAAAATGTTTTCCTGTTAGAAATATCAGTATTCACAAGGTGAGGACTTGAAAGAAAATTATTGGGTAGTAAAATATGCCACTGAGATGAGAGAAGTGGAGTGCCCCTTCCTGGCCTTCTCACCCAGTACCCAAGGTCCCCTCAAGCCACTCAGCTGCAGGAACAGAGGGTCATAATCTCAGCCGTCCTGCCCAAAACCCCCAGGACTAGAAGTGTCCCTGTCCACAGTGCTCTTCGTGTGAAGCCCTGAGAACTATGGAATGCGTAACTTGCAATTTTAGTTGGCAGTCATTTTGCCAGTTAATCACTACAGAAAAAAGTCTGCCCCCATTTCACGTCGTTCAAATACTAAATAGAAAAAAATAATGCCATTTTCCCATGATCAATACTAAAGAGTATTGCTGCAATTCTTTCCTCATGTTTGTGGTCAGAAAACTAGTGGAAAATAGCAAGGCACTGCTGCGTACGTCCCGGGAACAAAGACATGGAGACTTTCTGAGACTTCGCTACGCGGGATTTTCACCTGCCGACCCTGCTAGCCTCCACTCTGTTTTCCTTCTCTTTTAAATTCTGCACCAGTTCGAACGATTTGCAAGTTCACTGGGGGCTGTTACTTTTGAAAAAGAAGCAAAATTCCTGCAAACTCATCTTGCCCACAACCTCCCTATCCTTTGGCGCTTTTAAACTCCGGCCACGCCATCTTTCCCTCTGACTGGGCCCAACAGACGCGCGCTCACTCTTCGCTGCTATATTATATTCCTCTTTTGTGCGCTTCCATTTTCCAGCTCCTAGCGAGCGGCCAAAGCCCTTTTTCCCTCCCCAGTTACTAATTATATCACTTTACATGGAGAAAGCGCGCAGAGGAACTACCACTGTGAGAGTCCGGAAAGGTGAAAGTAGAGAACCCTAAACCAAAACAGTACCACTAAAAAATAGAAAATGATGGACTAAGGGCCGGGGATGGAGCTCAGTGGTTCCGCCGCCTGCTTTGTCAGCGAAAGGG
>NW_022900951.1:125516397-125517086 GCF_012274545.1 Fukomys damarensis | reverse complement strand
CGCGCGCACCCCGGGTCACCACCGCCACTCCAGGGGACGCCAAAGCCCACAGCTCGCCGGAAGCCCAGGCGCGGCCCGCCTTTAGGGGCGCACTAGCCCGCTGCCTGCCTTGCAGGAGCAAGGACCCGAGTTCTAACCCAGGTTTAAAAAAAAAAAAATCCAAGGCCTCACTGTGATCAAAGGGGTGACTGTGTCCTGAGGACGTCAAAGTATGGTCCTTGTTGAGTACTGACACCATCAGTCCCCACCATAGGGACAAAGGACAGATTTCTGGGTTCTTAACCTTTTACTAATTTAAAAAACACTCAGGCGGGGAGCAGACAGGAGAGTAATGCCACCACTTGGAAGGCTGAGGCAGGAGGATTGCTGCAGATTCAAGGCCAACTTGGGCTACATAGTGAGTTCAAGCCCAGCCTGAGCTGCACAGTGAGACCTCCACCTCAATGCTCCTCCACCAAATAAATAAATAAAACACGATTTGCAGTCAGGTGATGTGGCATATGCCTATGATCTCAAAAGTCTGGGAGGCTGAGGCAGGAGGATCGCAAATTTGAACCCAGCCTGGGCAACTGAGAGCCTGTCTCAAAATTAAGGGTGAGGGGGGGAAAGGGAACAGTGATGCTCAACAAATAGGCCACAATTTTATTCAAGGAGTGGGAGCAGAGAGAGAGAGAGAGAGAGAGAGAGAA
>NW_022900951.1:125509173-125516374 GCF_012274545.1 Fukomys damarensis | reverse complement strand
AGGGAGAAGGAAGGAAGGAGAGAGAGAGAGAGAGAGAGAGAGAGAAGGAAGAAGAAAAGAACAAAGAGAGGAAGGTCCTTTCATTGGTTTTGGGCCAGGTTATTGCTTATTTATGAGGAGTGGGCTACTTTTAACCTATCACATGCCAGGTTGCCTTTTATGGCTTCAGTCCTACAGAAACAGGTTTAACTTTTCTGTCTTGCTGTAGCCATGGTGGGAGGGAAACTAAAGATAAGAGCATGAAGTCATTCTAAGAGGCATGAAGAACCAGGAAAGTGCAGCCTGTGATGGCAGTGTCAGGTCCCTAACATTCCCCCATCTTTGGTTTAGATAAGAAACAGTGGCCAGTGCAAACCACATGCCAGGGGAAGTGGGTGACATATCTGTCTTCTGTAACTACTTCCTGCTGAGTCTGGGGCAACGAGTCGACCTAGGGGCAGGCATGGGGCCTGGCTGGCTGTGTTGTCCTTTATGAACATGGAATTGCTGACAACAGTAACATTTTTACTGAAATTGTTGGTAGGGCTTCCTGAGAAAAGTCTAAGCACACAAATCAGTTAATAAGGGAGGAGAGAGGGGCAAAGATAATTTGTATGAGGCTGTGGACTGGATTGGAGGGTTACTAAGAACAAGTAAAAAGGTAAAGATTGTGACTTCAGTTGGGGTGAAGTCTGATAAAGGTTTTTTGGAGCCACAGGTTAGTGACCCAGTTGGCTATGCAGGTAATAGGACGAGGCTGGGGAGAAAACCAGAAAATATCAATCCAAAGATCATTTAGAAAATGTTTAAACCGAGCCGAGATCTGAGCTATGCTTAGTCGGTTGGCTGTAAACACGGTGGTCTCGCTTAGGTCTCTGGCCTGAAGTATCAGCTGGTGACCCATCTGTTGGGAGACGAGTGGAGAGGCGACTGACCTACGATTGAATAAAATGGAGAACACAGGGGGCAACTGCATAGGTAGATATGGAAAGGGCAGCAGAAATCAGCTGTGGGCCAGTCTGAAGAGCAGAGGAATTTGATGATTTGGTCAAAGAACTGGCTGGCATAAGGTGGCCTGGAATGTTATTTCAGGAGATCCTGCCTGGGTCTGAAGGAGGGCTGAGTTAGGCTGGGAGAGAGTCAAGGTATACACCAGGGGCCTATCAGCTTGGGTAAGGTTTAGGAGAGAAAACAGGAGCAGGAGAGGAACTGTTATCATCTCCAGCAATTAAGAATGGCAAAGAATGAGATTATGAGGTAATAGGCCAATGAGAGTAAACACCTGGAAGTAAAATTATAATTGGGAGGAGATATTGTGGTCAATCCTATCCCAAGGATAAGTCCCAGGAGTACTAATATAAGAAGACTTAGGATATCAGTGGGTGCTGTAGTGTGAAATATGTCACAATACCCCATGAGAGGATGAGAGGGTAAATAGTTAGGTTGGCTTATCTGACTCAGGACTGGATGATGGTGAAGGATCCAGGGCAACCAGCTCTTCTGGAATCCAAGTAAGTTTGACCTTCAGAGGTCCTGTGGAGGTTGCTGAATAGCGTAGATGAGGTCCTGTGGATTTGACTGGGAGAGGAGCATGAAGATATGGTTTAACACGAGAGTAATGGAAGCATCCTGGAAGGGACTTAAGTTTAGAGCAGGGCTTTGAGTGCATTGTCTCCTGGAGTCAAAGTCCATGAAGTTCTCTGGACAGACCTGTTTTACTTTAGAGTGGTGGTAGCTGAACTTTAGTTACTTTGACATCTGTGGGAGTAACCATAAGTACCTTATATATGGCCCTTTTCATATATAAAGTCTCTCAAGATACAGGCTGGCCTTCCAAACAAGACCTCATATGGGAGAACCCAGTATGACTTGGGGTATCTCTTATTTTACAGAAGGTCAAAGGAAGCCGATCAAATTATAACCCAGTGTTATTTGACAATGTTTATCTTAATGGTACAATTTATCATTTTTTAACCTTATAAGAACTCTGAGGTCAATAAGCAGCATAACAGTTTAGCTAGATCTTGTACAACCTCTGTTACAGCTGCTGGCCCATTGTCACTGCCTATGGAGAGAGGCAGACCAAATCTTTGAATTTTTAATAAAATCTTGCATATCTCTGAAGCCCTCTGTTTTTATAGAGAAGGTCTCGGGCCATCTAGAAAAAGTACAGACCCATACTAACACATTTATAACCTTTACAGGGGGTGGGTATAATCATCTAAAGTTTCTGTTTAGTTGTCCTTTTGGCTTATATGTCTACCTTATTGTTATTGAATCTTTTTTTTTTTTGGTGTTTAGAGCAATGGATTATTGTTTTGTCAGATTTTCACATTGCCTCAAACAACTATACTATATCTTGTTTTATTTTTAATAAGTTTGTCCTCTGCTGTGAGAAGACCACACCTATATAGACTGTGTCATAGATATGTAAGGTAGCAAACAGGAATTTGTAGAAGCATTTATCTTCTCCCCCATCAGAGAGCCTGTATGAGTGTCCATAGCTCTGTTTACTGATCTGACCATCCTTTGGAGATGGGTCCTGCTTGGACCATGGATTTGGGGACTGAGTGTGTGTCCCGAACTCATCTTAATCAAGAGGAATATTTGGGAGGAGAATGGGCCTCAAAAGTCTATCACTAGTGCCTGTTTATTGATTGCCTCTTTTGGTTATTCTTTTCTGCTGGGTGTTTAAAACCACATTAAAGTGAGACCTGTGTTAATCAATATGGACCTCTTGTTAGAGAGGCATTATTTAGGCATTATTTTGGAGCCATGTATAGATCCTCTTAGCTCCCAGTGTCAGCTGTTAGGATGGGTCTCGCCCTTGTTTGACCATGGTGCTTTCAGTAAAATCGTGGAAGATTTTTTTTGGTGACCCTCTTTTAGCACACATTACATTTGTCCTCTGGTGTCCAGCAATCTCCCTGTTCAGGAGTTTGTGTGACTTACCAAAGATGTAGGATATTGTAGAAAAGGTTCCTTCATACCTTGGATCTTTGATGACCTTGGAGGGCCAGAGCCAAAATATTGGCAATCTTCTTAGCCCAGTTACCTTTTAGTGTTGGTCTCTGCACTTTGGTGGCTGAACACCCAGAAGAGAAGATCAGTGACATCAGTAGTACAGTAGTAGTTTAACTATTCTAACTATCTAGATAGCAAGTATCCTGGAACTTAAAATATAGTTAGAGGGCTATTATTTTATTAATCATGGTTGTTTAAGTAGTTGATTTTTGTAGAATATTAACAGAAAAACTTGTGATCAGGAGCCACACATAATGATAGCATGACAATCATGATGCCATCTTGGTGATAAACTTAGATATGTATTATAGTATAAGATAGCCATTGTTAAATGTATTTATCTTTTTAAAATATATATAAACAAAAACTCAGGAAACTTATTTAAGTTATTACCTTTTGATACAGTACCTTCTAAGGAAAGTGTATGGGCCTACAAATGTACCTATAACCATAAGTAGGTGGAGCAGAAGAGAAGGGAGAATATCTGGATCAAAAGGTTATTGTCATAAACAATATGTTGGAAAACCTGCATGGTCAAAAAACATGAATACATTTTGTATACCAGAAAAGTAGCAATAATAATTATTATAATTATATGAAATCTTATGTCTTGTAACATAGCTTGGTATCAAAAGGATCTCTTCTTGTTTTTAATAACTCCTTGTTTTCTATACAGAAAATATTATATTTTGAAGATAACCATCATAAACATGTTACAATAACATATTTAGAACTCAGCCCTTTGATGATAACCACTGTAAACATTTTAGAAAACATATTTAACAAGGTATATCTTTCCATAAGGCTATGAAAATTATTTGGGCTCCCATTAGTGAACAAAGATCAGAATAAATTTTTCTGAGCAGCTGCTTCTTTATTTACCAACAGGAGTACACCTAAACTTAAAAGTTTATATTTAATTGTCTTTAAATTTTTATTTAACCTATAAAACCAGGGTGTAGAAATCAACAATCTACTTGTATTTGACATCATTTTGATCAGAAATATAGTTGGACAAACAATTTTGATCATTTAGACAGACAAACATATAAGACAATTTAAACTAGAGTGTACTCAGATGGTTTTGGCCAATTGAATTATAAAATCTTTTAGTTACGACTAGTCAAAACCTTAGCAGGTCAAAACAAAGATCTCTTGTAGAATTAGGATTAAAAGGAATGATGTCTCTTTATACTGTAAATGTAAACCTTTTATAACAAACTTAAACCAACAAGCAAAAATACATATTTTCTAATTAAATCATTTCTACACACCTTCTCTACAAACTTAGGCCTTCTGGTCTTGTATATCTTTCTTTAACTGTTTTTAACAAGACAAACATACAAAAACCTTTCATGTCAAAAGTATAACTCTTACTTATAGCTTTCCTAATATTTTTTGTCTCATTTACTATTAACCTCCTATAACAAACTTCAATTTAAAGTGTCCTTTTTGTCTTCTCAGATTGTTACATCTTAAAATTTGAATGGCTGCCAATAGAACAGTATTAACCTTGAGTTTTTAGAAAAGAGAAAGTTAACCCTAAAACCACAATTTAAGAATATGTAATGTACAAGAAGTGTTTTAAGCACACCAAAGAGGGAGGCAATTGGACCTCTTCCAAAGGGTAAGCACATTCTCTAAGAGGCAAGTTTACCGAGTGAAAAACAGCAGATATGGCAAGCAGTTGTTCCAAGACTAAAACTAAATAGTTTTCATTAGCAGCTGATTGTCATGGAGCAGAAGCTTGAGTAACTCCTAGGCTGGGTTGTTCTGAAATTGATGAAAGTTGTAAGATTAGCCATGTATAAGATGAGAGTTGGAGCGGGTGAGAGGAGTCTGTGCAGAAGGCGGAGCAGAGGGAGGTGAGGTAAAGACAAGGGAGGCAGTGGGAGGAGAGGAGGATGCCTGAGGAGGAGGGTGAAGGGTGGGCCTGGTTTCTGAGATAAGGGGGAGGCAGCCAGATAGATCTGGTCTGAAGGGTGAAGAGAAAGGGGAGTGGCAAGGGAGGGACCACCACGGGCTACCGAAAGTATGGGGGGAGGCAATAGAGAAAGAGGCTATCTCTGGGCAATGGAACAAGGAGAGGGCTGGTTCCTAAGATAAGAAAAGCCATGGACATATGGGATCTCTGACCATTTTCCTTGACGCTCACAAAAGTTATATAGGTCTTGAATTAGACCCAGTTCAAGGGAGCTGTTAGGTAGCCAGACGTTTTGATTGTAAGCAAACTAGCAGCTTAGGTTTTAGATTAAGGCCTTCCAAATTCCTGAGCAAGCATCTCAAAGGAAAGTCCATGAGTATGTAAGAGCCAGAGCCCATGACCACAAAGAGGACATTAGAGGAGGCCATCAGAATCCAGACATCTTTTAGAGTTCAGATAAGACCTCCTTTTCAGACCAGTGTCTGAAAGGGTAGAATTTGGTCTCCTGTGAAGGCGTCCCTCACATAAGATAGGAGTTTATGTGGAGCTAAGTCCCAGGCTTAACTCAGCAAACCCAATGGCTTGCTAAAATGCGGAACTAAGTCCTGGACCCAACTCGGCAAACCCAGTGGTTTGCTAGGTGTGGGACAGAGGGCCTGGCGCCTGGCCCTGTACTGGATGTGGTCCTAATGGGGGTCTGGGACCCTGGGATTACCCAAAAGACATCTCAGAATAGGGGAACTTACCCAGTATCTGGTGTAGGCCTGAAAACAGGTGAATCAGTGTTGGCTGCAAAAATGGAGCCAAGAAAGGTGGTTGTGAACGTTGGGTGGGGCAGAGTTGGAGCGTCTTTGTATCTGGGTTTTGGGTCCCCAGGTATGTTAACCTGTGAGCCTGGCAATCCTGGATCCCACTTTTGACACCAATGAAAGGGAAAAGCAATGCTCAACAACTGGGCCACGCACACTGAGAGATCCGACTGGAGATTTTATTCAAGGAGTGGGAGCAGAGAGAGAGAGAGAGAGAGAGAGGAGGAAGAGAGAGCAGAGAGAGAGAAGGAAGAAGAAAAGAACAAAGAGAGGAAGGTCCTTTTATTGGTTTTGGGCCAGGTTATTGCTTATTTATGAGGAGTGGGCTACTTTTAACCTATCACAGGCCAGGTTGCCTTTCATAGGTTCAGTCCTGCAGAAACAGGTTTAACTTTTCTGTCTCACTGTGGCCTTGGTGGGAGGGAAACTAAAGATAAGAGCATGAAGTCATTCTAAGAGGCATGAAGAACCAGGAAAATTCAGCCTGTGATGGCGGCATCAGATCCCTAACAGGGGGAGGGCTAGAGATGTAGCTCAATACAAAGGCCTTTAGTTCAATCCTCACTACTAAAAGAAGAAGTAGAAGAGGAAGAAGGAAAAGAAGAAAAAGATGATGTGCATTTTAACTCGGGGATTTAAAAGCTTTTCTTGATGTAAAAACAGTGACATATGGCCAGTAGGTAACTGAAAGCAAAGCAAAACTTTGATTTGTCAATATTTATTACCTTAAAACGTTGGATCACTTTGTGTGAATCACTTTGGAGAAGTTGGCAAAACATGGTTTAGCAGCCTGAAATGGACCAAGCCTACACAATCCTCCTTGGAGACAGAGGACACAAAGGTAAGAGAAGGGGAAGGAAAATAAAGTCGGGCTACCAGCTGTTACAGTGTCCACTCTGTGGACACGCCAGCATGAGCCACCTCTGCAGACCCGTGCCCCTTCCGTTCCCAGATGAAAGCCTTTTGCCTGTCTTCCCTTACTTTCCTTTGTTAGGAACCTGCTTGAAACTTATCAGAGCTGTGCTCTCCTCCATTTTCTCTTACTTTCTGATTAGAGCTCCTGTCTGCAGGCTCACACTACTCCTCTAGTTTTCATTTCCATTACAGAAGGAAAAGACTTTTGCTAAGCAGTGACACTATGTAGCACTGCCTGCTAGATGCTGCTCTTCAGAGGCCCAGCAGTGTCGGGAGCCCCAGAGGTCAGAGAGAAGGGGACTGCGGGAGCTGCTGAGGGAGGCTGAGGAAACCATCTTCCCTGGGAACATTTCTGTGGTGCTGGGGATGGCACCCTGAGCTTTGAGCATAGTATACAAGCACTATATCCCTGGGCTTCATCTGGGTCTCTCTGAGTCTTCAGAAATACCGGAGGAGCTGGGGCTTTAGCTCAGGGATGCCACCACCTGCCTTGCAAGCACAAGGTCCTGAGTTCTATTCCTGGTACAAAAAAATGAAGAAAGAGAGAGGG
>NW_022900951.1:125503892-125509013 GCF_012274545.1 Fukomys damarensis | reverse complement strand
ACAAAAAAAAAAAAAAAAAAAAAAAAAAAAAAAAACCAAGGGCAGTGACTTCACTGCCTCTGAGAGGAATACATTCCACCCTAGTTGTTTTCTCAAACTGGCCTATTTTGTGACAAGTTAAAAAGAATTTCAAAGCATTGAAAGATGTTCAATCAACTTTAATTTGGCTCTAGCATGAAGCTCAGGATGAACAAAGTTAATACAGTGGTGCCTCAGTTCATGAACTCAATCCTCTCCACCATTCTGGTCACAAACTGAAAAGGACAATAACAGAATCGAATTCAATGGTTAGGTTCAATGCTGACTTTATGGGGAAATTGAGTTTGATTCTCATCCAATTCGGTTTGTGACCAGAATCACGGAAAGAACTAAGTTTGTGAACTGAGGCACCCTGTATTAATATCACCATAAATATAAAACTTTCTTCACAATAGCAACAACCGTTAACCCTCAGATAAAAAGAAAGTGTGTCACAGAAAGGACTCTGGAGAGCTCAGGCTCCTATGCAATCCTAATTTCAAATCTGGACCACTCTGAGAAAGGGACTTTGGAGGTATTATTTTCTCCATGGCATGACTCAAGCGCAAAGCCTAATTCCTTATTTTAGAAACAAGCCCCTAAACTCATTTTCTGAGGGGATTCATTTTTTAAATGGCATGACTTTTCTTGGGGGCATTTTAAGTAAAATACTGTGATTTGTAGCTATACCTATAGCCACCAGGCACCTCAAGGTCTAATTACTAAATTTCAAAGCTTCAGTGTGGCCTGACGTCCGAAATAACCAGGAGATGATGGAGACAAAGATGTTCAGTGAGGCAAACATTTATGTAACACTTCAAAAGCCCTAAGCCACCGTGGAGATGAGGGCCAGAGAAGTCAGGTTTCATCTTCCCTAACCCTCGCATACTTCTTGCCCTTTAAGCAAATCATTTCTCTTCTTTCAGGGCCACTTTTGTGCAAGGAGATAATGACAGTATGTGCATAATGGGTGTCATTTGTAGAAAACGTCATTGGCATAAATTAATTTTAATTATGCAATTAGTACTGAGCTGTCAGAGACAACATTCAAAAGAGGAGGACTTTTACATGCATTGCCCTGATAATGTTCCAGGCAAGCATCCTCAGAAATGAGGCAGAGAGACTAGTGGCAGCAAAAAAAAAAAAAAAAAAAAAAAAAAAAAAAAAAAAAGAAAAGGAAGAACTTGGGCATTAAATATAAAACCTGGCTGATCTTATAGGATGAAACTCTCATTTCTGAATTTCTGAAGCCATGGAGCCTTTCTATCAGCAATGGGCACAGCCATCAATAGTGCCTACATCACAAAGTTGGGAGGATTCAACCCGAGTGCCTAACCCAGACAGTGTGGCAGGAAGAAGGGCCTGGTCAGGCGCTAAGGCTGTAGCTGTCATCACAGCCACAGGAGAATACTGACCAAAGGCAGGAAGGCCTTCTATATGCCCACCCTGCACCATATGTGCGCTGGGGAGTTCCACCAGTGACTCTAGTGATCTTGCCTGGAGGCACCAGAGTATATCCGGTCTGTCCTGTAGGGAACCAACCAGTGTCAAAGGGCAGCAAGCACAGGGACTGGTGGAAATCCCCAAAGGAGTTATCTTTGCCAGGAAGCCAGCGAGACCAAGCTGTATCTCTATGTGCTTGTCAAGTACATAAATACTGTAACTCTGTGGCTCTCAGGGTAAACCAGAGCACCCTTGTGCAAAATGGGCCTCCAGTTGCCCCTGGTTTGGGAGGACACCTAGATCCTTGTTCATCTCCAGCTCATTCCATTGCCATTTTGTGGAGCCATGGTAATAATTCCATCACATCTTAAATAGACTTCATTGTATAACTTGGGTTTCCATCAAAAGTCTCTCATTTTTCTTGGTATACCATAGAAATGTCTGATACATTTTACTTGGGGGGAAATTAAGTAATACATTCATGAAAGAAATTGAAAGAGCGTTATTTTAATTCATTTTGAAATTTTAAATAATTGGCCAGTGAATTTCTAAAGGATTCTCTTTCTATGTCATATATTCTTCTCATCTCTGTTAAGTATACAGTGGATGGCCTCATTTTTATTTCTACTCTAAACAGGCTCCATTAACCCAGCAGTGCGAGCCTGAAGAAAGGGCTGACTCTAGCCACCAAGCCTCTCCTCTTCAACACCGTTATTGTTCCCAGGCAGAATCACAGAAACACAGACCCTTTGGTGCTAGAAATGCCTTTTAGAAACCAAAAGTGCCATGTGATTGTCCTTGCACTCACCACTGGCACTGTTTTAGTCCACATTGCTGTCACCTCAAGGCTGCACTCCTGGCTCGGTGCCCCAGTCTTGTTATCTTGTGGTGCCCTGCTCTCCTGGGGAGCCCTGAGTGCTTGTAGATGCAGTGGCTTCTGACTGACTCCTCCCACAGCAAACTCCCCAAGGATGGGCAAGCTCCAGGTTCGAGCAGGGATGGGGAGATCTTCTATCTGCAGCCTGAAGGTATTGGGGGGTCCCAGAAACAACATATTATTAATTAGCTGAAAAGAAGCACAGTCAATTCTCCTTCTCCAAGGATTCAGCCAATCATGGATTGAAAACATTCCCCCCGCAAAAAAAAAAGAAAAGAAAAACTCTATACTGATCATATACACTTTTTTCTTTGTCATTATTTCCAAAACAACATAGTATGACAGTAGTTTAAATTGCATTGACATTGTATTAGTTATTATAAGTCATCTAGAGATTATTTGAAGTATAAAGGAAGATTGTCCAGGTTAGGTACAGATTCTACAGCATTTTATAGAAAGGGATTGTGCATCTAAGGATGTATTCATGAGAGTCATGGAACCAGTCCCCCTTGGATACCAAGGGCTTCTGTAGTGCAAAAGCCCTAATGGAAAGACAAAAACTGTCAGGCTGGAGAATGATAATCAGCCTGCTGAACTATGCTCTCATCTACAGGAAATGCCTTTAAATGTAAAAATAAAGATTCAAAGTAAAGGATGCAGAGTGGATACCATGCAAATGATAATCATTATAAAGAGAGTGGCTGCACTAATATCACAGGGCTCTAATAATCAAAATTGTAGCTCCAAGGAAAACATATATTCATACAGATAAAAATGAAATATATAAACCAAACAGAAATATAGCCTCACATATATGGTCAATTTGTTCTTTGTTACCATGGGTTGTAGCCTTCACACTGTGATGCATCCATGGCCACCCTTTTCTTTCCCCTTGGGAAAATTTGATATCCATACGCCAAGGAGAAAAACAAAATCTAGACCTTTATCTTGCACCATAAAGAAAATTAACTCAAAATGTAATAAAGATATGAGGGCAAATGATAAAACTATAAAATCCTCTGAGGAAAACATAAGAAAAAAAAGCTTCATGACATTAGATTTAGCAATGATTTATTAGGTATAGCACCAAAGACCTGGGTAACAAACAAAGTGAATTAGACTTCATCAAATTTTTCAAAAATTTGTGCATCAAGGGACACTATCAACAGAGTAAAATGGCAACTTACAGAATGGTAGGAAATATTTTTAAACCATATATCTGACAAAGGATTACTATCCAGAATATTTAAAGAACTCTTACAACTCAACAACAACAAAAGTCAATTAATAAATGGGAAAAGGACTTGAACAGGCATTTATTCAAGGAAGTTGCACAAATGGTCAATCGGCACATGAAAAAATGCTCAACAACATGAAGCATTATGGAAAGGCCCATGAAAGCCGCAGCGAGAGCCAGGGATGACCTCAGCAGTAGAACCTTAGTGTAGCTCGTGCGAGGCCAGGAGTACATCCTCAATACTTGAAAGAAATGAGATAGTGCACCACTGCACACCCATTAGGGTACTCATTATTTATAAAAGAAAGCCAGGAAATTGCAAGTGGTGGCAAAGGTGCTGAGAAATTGGACCCCTTGTGCACTGCTAGTGGGGACTATAAAATGATGTGTCTCCTATGGAAAATGGCTCTATGATTCCTCAAAATATTAAACATAGAATCATCACAGGATTCAGTAATTCCACTTGTAGGTATACACCCAGAAGAGTTGAAAGCAGGACCTGAAGATATACTTGGGCACCCATTACTCATAGCAGCATTTGTCACAAAAGCCCAAAAGTAGAATCTCCCCAAGTGTCTATGAACAGGTGAATGGGTAGACATAGCGTTCTGTGTCCACTGGCTAGACTGCAGTCAGCCGTAGAGGCAACACGCTATTCACATGTGCTACCACACAGGTGAGCCTTGAAGGCTCTCTGCCAAGTGACTGACATAAGCCAGTCAAATTTACAGAGACAGAAAGTAAAATAAATGGTGGGTGCCTGGAGCTAGGGAGGAGGAGTGGGGAGTTAGGGTTTCACAGAGGCAGGGTTTTAATTTGGGGAGATGAAAACATTTTGGCTATGAATGGCAGTGATGGTTTCACAGCAATGTGAGCATACTCTATGCTTAGGTTTCGTTAAAATGGTAAGTTTTGTGTCGTATATATTTTACCAAATTATAAAGTTAAGGTTAACGTAGCATGGTTATATAGAATTCATCCCATAAATGCAAGATTGGTTGAACAATTGAAAAATTGATTGATGTAAGTCACCAGAGTAAAGGAGAAAACCCAGATCATTTAAAGAGATGGGAAAATTGTAAAAAATTCAACATCCTCAATTCATTATATAAGTACATATTCGACAGTGTAAGAAAAGAAGGAAACTTCCTCAACCTGACAGAGGGCATCTAAAAAAGACAGAGTTAGCGTCACATTTAGTGATGAAACTGTGAAAGATTTCCTTAAAAAAAAAAACCCTTCCTTGTGAAGAGCAACTCATTTTCCTTTAGAATTGGGAACAAGTCAAGAGTGTCCTTGCTCCCCACTTTTATTCAGCATTGTATTTAGAGGTCCTTTTCAGTGCAATACGTGATTAAAAATAAGACAAAGAAATTAGAATGGAAGAGCTAGAACTATCTTCAGTGACATAAATATACACATAGTAGATCTCATAGAATCTACAAAAAAAAAAAAGTACTAGAATAAGGACTAAATGTAGGAGGGTCCAAGGCAACACGATCAACATCCAGAAATGAATTCTGGGCAGATCTTTTTTTTTTTTTTT